>NW_006399825.1:14975752-14992324 GCF_000299155.1 Elephantulus edwardii
TGGCACATAACAACAACAACAACTTCAAATGAGTATCATGTTGTTGTGTGCCATCAATTCGGAACCAACCCATAGATGACCTCTCAGTGGATTTTCCGAGGCAATAACTTGCACAGGAGATTGCCCACCCTCCTCTCTTCTGCAGAGCAGCAGCTGGTGGACTCGAACCTTTGTCTTTAGGATGGTAGCACAGCTTCTTAAACACTAGGCTACAAAATCTCACTAAGGAACACCATAGTACAACTTAAATGCATTAAGCAGGACTTTTGTGCTCTTGTTATTATATTGTATAACATCGAGTTAGAACCAACTCATAGTTGACCTTCCAATGGGTTTTGCACAACAGTTGAATTGTACACGAGGAGGTTGCCCATGTTTCTCATACGGATCAACTAGTGGATTTGAACCGAGTGTCTTTGGGATTGCACTGTGGCTTCTTACCAGTAGGCCACCAGAACTCCATCCATTTGTTGACCACATTTTCATTAATCATATGTGTCAGTATAGTCGAGGTGCAAGAACAGACCGTATTGAACTGCACCATCTTTACTCTCCTGATGCAGTTGTCTCGACGGCACATAACAGCAACAACATTCTCATGAATATCACATAAACCTCAGAAAAAACAACAAACACATATGTCAGATGGAAATGAGTGTTAGGAAAATTAAATAGAGAAATGATGTGAAAGAAAGACCTATTTTATATAGGAGTGGACAGAGAGGTTAAAGAGAGATCAAAGGACATTGAAGAAGAGTAAACTTTGGTGATGGTCTGGGAGAGCATTCCAAAGAGTAGAAAAATAAAATTCAAGGGCCTCAGAGATCAGAAATATATTTGGCCTATCAAAAAACAGCAAAAAGATGTTGCTACACTATAATGAGAAATGGGAAAGTAGTTGGAGATGAGATTTTTTCCAGTAGAATATTGATAGTCCTTTGTAGTGCGGTGCGAGATAACCCTGCTAATCATATATTTAAGAGTTGTATGAATTTTTTTTTTCTTTTACATCAAACGTAATGTCTCCAAATTTCTGATCTCTTAAAAATGGCCAGCAAAGATGTACAGGAAAGACATCCTCTAACATATTTTTTAAATATTTGAACTGAGAAAAGGTACTTATCTATGCATGGGATAGTAATGCAATTAAACATTTTGAAAAAAAGTGCACTATGGAGAGATAGTTTTAAAAATAGAAGTTTGGAAATTTTCTACACTTTATTTATTACTACAAAATGATGTAAGTTGTTTTCTCTAAAAGTTTAAATTTAGACACTTTAAAACTTCTAGAAATAGAATTTTTCTAAACTCTTCAGAAGTCTTCCAGAGTTGCAATAAGTGTGTGACTTACTTGTTAAAAATAGGAAACTTTCTTGTTAACATGAATAAATGAAAAAACTTGTGAGATGGAAATATACTGGCTAGATAAATCTCACCAAAATCTTGCATAATTGACAGGTAAAAAAATAAAATGTTTTACTTTTATCAATTCAACCATACATGCACTTAATTTTGTATCTGTGTGTCATTTTGCTATCTTTTTTTTTTTTTCCCAACAGTGTCAGGTATTGAATCACTTTTCAGAAAAGAAAGTTTAGATTCATATTTTTGTCTTATTGTAATAAAATAGTAAATTTTTTTAGTTAAACCTATTAAATTCTGTTAGCAAAATAAAATTTTATGTTTTTCAAGTTTTAAAACTTAGAAATATAATTTTAATATTTGGGGTTTTATCTCATTAAAATATTTTCCTATTATAAAATAACATTAGATTTACAAGATTGTGATTTATTTACATAAAGGTTTATTATAGGTGTCATCTGCAGATATTAGAGATTATTATTTTAATCTTAAATTTTTTGATGTAATAAGTATAAATTTAACATATAAATCTCATGATCAAGGAAAATGCAGATAGTCCCAACATACAAAGGATTTCGTTCTAACAACTCCCTCCTGAATCAGTTCTGGGGTAGGTTAGATACTTTTTCTCTCCACCTCCTTAGTCTTTATTATTGCTGCCCTTTTTGTCAGTGTCTTCATAAATCCTCTCTTTGTTGTTGTGTACCGCAGAGTCAGAACCAACCCTTAGCTGAACCTACAGTGGGTTTTCAAAGGCAGTTAATTGCCTGGGAAGAGACGGTGCATCCTTCTCCCACGATCTTTGTCTTCAGGGGTTAAAAATATATGGTGCTCGCTTTGGCAGCACAGACCCTAAAATTGGAACTATACAGAGAAGATTAGTGTGGGCCCTGTGCAAGGATGACACGCAAATTCGTGATGTGTTCCAGTTGGGGGAAAAAACCCAACAGAATATTTTATATAAATATACACAATCTTAAATCTTAATCCATGTGTTAAAATATTTACTCTTCACAGTGAAGAAGAGTTGAAAAACTCCACTTGAATTATCCCTTACAATAGGATTGGCATTTCTGGTCAGAAAATTAGTGTTGTCTATGATTTTTGGAGGGTTGGGGTTTTGGTTTTTTTGTTTGTTTGGTTGTTTGTTTTTTCACATTAGGTATATTTTATAACTTCTCAATACTTTCATAATTTCCTGGTTAACTTTAATAAAGCAGTTAGTGTTCGGATCCATATTTTCAGGTAACTAGAGCCCTGATTTAGTTTAAAAACATGTCAGCTAATTCTTTCACCGTAAGTTTTTGTTCATTTTGCATTTTCCTTAACTTGGTTTATCTAGTTAGTAATTTTTTTTCTTTCCCACCTTTTCCTTCTTATCAAAAATAATTTTTTTCTTTGTGTATAAATCTTCTCTTGGCTTTTTATAATAATTTACTCTTGAAATATTTATCCTTTCATGACAAGACTTACTTGGTTCTGAATAATGTTCTCCAGATTTTCCATATTATCTGCTGTTTTATTTTTCGTTAATGGTGCCATGAGTCTCCCCTTATTTATGTGTACCTTACTTTGTTTATCCAACCGTCCTTTGATGGACACTTGGATTATTTATTTCTCTGTCTTTGTTGTTGTAAATCATGTTGCCATGATCACAGGTGTGCCAGTAGCCTTTTTTTGTGGTATGATTGTTATGCCTTTAGCCTGTGTGGGATTGCTAGATCAAATATTTATATTTCCAACTTTTTAAGAAACCAAGAAACTGTTTTCCACAGTAATTGCACCATTTTGCATTCCACCAACAGTGTGTGCGAATTCTAATCTCCCTGTGTGTTATTGTGTTGTCCTATTAGTACCCATAACGATCCTCTGAACATTGACTGTGAACCTTGTATGCTTCCGTCACTGTCTCTGACAAACTTAGCCCCATGGTCAGAGTCACTGTGTCAACCCATCTCACCCAGGATCGTCGTCTTCTGCGCTCACCCTTTACCCTTCCAAGCATGATATCCTTATTGAAGGACCGGTCTCTCCTGGCACTTACTAGATTTTTTTTTTCTTCTTACTGAGCAAAGCTTTTGTTCTTGAAGTGAAATGATATCCACCTTGCTGAGTAGTTGGTCATGAAGTTCTTGGTCCTAATGGTTATATAGTATAATTCATTATAGTAGCAGTTGCTCATACAGCCAGGGAGGAAAAGTAATCTTTTCCCCTACTTAAAGGATTTTTGGCTCTGTGCCAGAGATCAGCTGTCCACAGGTAATGGATTGGGCTAATTTCTGGGTTCTTGATTCTCTCCTAGTCTGTATGTCTGCTGCTATTCCAGTACCGGCTCTTTTGTCTCCTTTGGCTGTACAGAATCTTTTGAGATCAAGAAGTATAAGGCCTCTTACCATATTCTTTGATTTTCTCCTACTATTTTTGCTTTTCCAAGATCATCTTCCTTTTACTATAAAGTTGATTAGTTTTTCTATATCTTTAAGGGATGATAAGATCTAGATAAAAATTGCATTGGATCTGTAGGTGGTTGGTGGTGGTGGTTTCGGTGCCACTGACTCCACTGCAACTCCTAGCAACCGTGTGAACAGCAGATCTGAATCTTGCTCTGCTTTTCACTGTCATCACAATCCCTGCCCTGCTCAAGTCCATTGCTGTAGTCCCTATGCCAGTCCATCTCTTGACGGTTTTCTTCTTCAAGTAGCATTCTTCCTTCCTCAGTATCTTTTTCCAAGTACTGGCCCTCCCTGACAACATGCCTTAAGTATGTGAGATGCGAGTTTCTCCATCCTTGCCTCTAAGGAGTACGCTAACTAAGGTTGTACATCTTTCAGGACAGATGTATGTGTTCTGTTGGCAGCCCATGGTATGTTCAGTACTTTTGCCAACACCACAGTTCAAAGGCATCAGTTCTTTAGTCTTACTCACTTTCCAGCTTTCACAGTGGAAGCAGTTACAAATACTGTGGTTTAGATCAAGTGTACCTTTGTCTTTTAACAGACATCCTTGCTCTTTACTGCTTTAAAGTTGTCCTTGACAGATTCCCCAATTGCAGCATGTCTTTTGATTTCTTGACTGTTGCTACCATGGCTGTTGATTATGGATTCAAGTAAAATTAAATCACTGATAACTTCATTCATTTCTCTATCTATCATGATGTTGCCTTATTAGTCCAGTGGTAAGGATCATTATTTTCTTTTTTTTTTATCTTTTAATTTTATTATTTTTTGTGCATATACCATCAAATCAGATCTGACTGGTACAGGAGGAGATTGTTCTTCCTCCTCCAGCAGAGCATCTGGTGGATTTGAACTGCACAACTCTGGGATTGCAGTGCGGCTTCTTGCCACTAGGACACCAGAGCTCCCTTATTTTCTTAATGTTGAGATATAATCCATATTGAAGGCTGCTTTGATCTTCAGCAAGTGCTTAAAGTTTTCTTCTGTTTAAGCAAGCAAAGCTCTGTCATCTGCATAATACAAATTGTTGATGAGCCTTCCTTCAATCTTCTTACTATAATCTCCAGCTAGTCCAGCTTCTGAAGTGATTTGCTCAACAGATTTGAATAGGTATCAAGAAAGGGTACAAGCCTGACACACATCTATCTTGATTTTAAACCCTTCAAGTAGTCTTATTTGTTCTGTGCAGACAACTGCTTGTTAGTCTGTGTCTAGGTTTCAGAAAAGCATAATGAAGTGTTTTGAGATTCCCATTCTTCTCAGTGTTAGCCATAACTTGCTATGATCCACACAGTTAAATGCTTTTGGATGATCAGTAAAGCACAGTAGACATTTTCTGGTATTCTCTGCATTCAGTCAAGATCTGACAGCAGGTAGTTATTTGTATTAACATTTTTTTCATTGTTAACTCTTATTATTCATGAGCATGGTATATTATTGATGCTATACCTCTTGAGTTTTTATTGTTGTAATATTTTATTGTTTTGTTTGTATCTTTTATTAGATTTATTTGTAAATACTTTCTTTTTAGGATGACATGTAATTGTTTTCCTAACTTTATGTCTCTTTGTAATTGTGGAGGAATCCAACTAATTTTTGAACACTGATCACTAAAAAGTTTTGACAATTTTCTCCTTCCTCCTTTGAAAAGAGAGGAGGACCTACAACCAGGAGAGGAAAATAAAATTGATGAATGGGACCTTCTGAAGACTTTGAGGAGAATGGGAATCCCAGAACACTTGAAACCTATACTCAGATTAGAAAGCAGTCCTCAGAACAGAATAAGGAAACATTGATTGGTTCAAAATCAAAATCAGGTGTTTTTCCATACCTTTTCGGTCTATATGTAGAACAGATCATTTGGGAGGCTGGACTTCATGAGGAGGAATGTGGCATCAGGATTGGAGGAAGACTCATCAACAACCTGTGTTACAGATGACGCAACCTTGCTTGCTTAAACTGAGGAGGACCTTAAGCTTGCTGAAGAATGTCAAGGACTGTAGTTTTCAGTGTGGATTGAAACTCAACATCAAGAAGACAAAGATTCTCTCCACTGGGCCAATTGGTAGCACCCTGATAGATGGAGAAGAGGTTGAGGTTGTTAACAATTACAGCTTGCTTGGCTCCACAAGCAACACTCTTAGCACCAGCAGTCAAGAATTCAAAAGATGTGTTTCATTGGGAAAATCTGTCCAGGACCTCTCCAGAATATCATGTGAGGGACTTCTCTAAAATTTATAGAATACTCCAATACCTTAACAAGAAAAAAATAGACAATCCAATCACAAAATGGGCAAAGGATATGAATAGACACTTCACAAAAGAAGACATTCAGATGACAAAAACACACATGAAGAAATGATAAAAATCTATAGCTGTCAGAGAGATGCAAATCAAAACAACTGAGATACCATCTCAGTCCTGTAACAATAGCAAAGTTCAACAGAGCAGCAAACAACAAATACTGGTAAGGGTGTGTCCCTTATTCACTACTAATGGGAGTGTAAAATGGTGCAACTACTATGGCAAGCAGTATGGCGCTATCTCAAAAAGCTGGAAATAGAAATACCATTGGACCCAGCAGTTCTACTACTGGGAATATACCCTCAAGAAGAAACCAGAGCTGCCACCCAAGCAGATATATACATACTCATATTTCATATTTATTGCTGCATTATTCCTAATAGTAAAGAGATGGAAGCAACCCAAGCACCCATCAACAGATGAATGGATAGGAAAAACTATGGTATATTCACACAATGGAATACTACACAGCACTGAAAAACAAGGAACTCATAAAACAATACACAACATGAGTGATCCTGGAGGACATTATGCTGAGTGAACTATCTCAGTCACCAAAGGACAGATACTGCATAACATCACTGTCAATAAATAGGAATGACTTGAGGGAAACTATGGAAAGGAGGATAAATTATGAATACTCTGTTGGAACAGAGGAAGGAAAGAACCGTTTAAGAGGATTAGGAATTATTTTTATGACAACAGTCCAGAATAAGAAGTGCATTGAAGTGCATTGGAAAGTGGACTGGGGACAGAAAGTGTGCAACAATGAATGAATGAAAGTCCAACTTTTCTGTAAACTTTCATTAAACTCACAATAAAGAAAGGAGGAAGGAGAACTGTTAAATGTGGTTAATTTTAGTTTAAATACCTAGTAAGCCCAGGACTGACTACTGTACTTAAGGAGCTCTGGTACTAGCCTGGTGTTATGAAGTTGCACCGCAATCCCAAAGGAACAATGTTCACATCCAGCAGCTACTATGTGGAACAAGGATGAGTAATCTCTTTGTGATTACTCTTATCTATAACCCACTGGAGGGTCCGCTATTGGTTGGTTTCTACTCTACAGGCACACAACAACCTATACTTTAGTTCCCAGGGAACTACGTCTATTTTGATTGTCACTGTATAGTTCATTTTAAAATATCATATAATGCTATGTAGGCTTTTTTTGGTGTTATGTAACAAAATGGGGAGCTCTGGTGGTTGAATTTGTAGGGAGCTTTGCTGCTCATCCAAAGGTGGAGTTTCTGGTGATTCAAATTCCCTAGCTGCTCCCATGGAGAAAGAGAAGTGCTCTTAATGCTATTTACAGTATCCAACAACCCACTGGGACGTCAGCTATGAGTTGACTGTGTGGCAGTCAATTTTTTGAGTGTGTAGCAAAAGGGAATAAGAATTTTAAGCAAAACACTAAAAGATCAAGATTGAAACTTTACAAGTATACCAGGAATGGTTTGGCTATTTACATTTTCATAATTTATAAGTAGCCTAGATTAAACAGCTATTAAAAGGCCTCAGGAGTCAATTAAAGGACAGGTGACAGCAGATGAGGACCAGAGCAAGGGGAAGTCCATCAAAAGAATGCAATAGTAGCATGGTAGACTGTCATATATAACTGGGGTATCACTTTTCAGATGGAGCATCTTGTGTTCCAAGGATCAAGTCGACCTGGATGAATTACTAGCTAGCTGCTAGGTTGGTGACATTTCTGATGGACCAGGAGATTCTCAAAGTTCCTGTGGCCTTGCAGCCTCTATAGAGGTGCCTGTGGCTCACCTTCAAAGAGTTAAACTAAAATACTTAGGACTGATATGGATATCACGTTATCAAATGGGGATTGATAACTTTAAAAAACTATTTAATGAGCTGCAATTAGTAGCACTTATAAGATTTTTTTTTTCTTTTTGGACACTTTTTATTAACCCATGGGAATGTACTTTATAGTTCCAAGTTCTCCTGAGATAGTAGCTTCAAAGAGGAAGTAGAACGTTTGATGTAAAAGAATCTGTGATGTAATAGAAATAGCTTTGAATTCCTTTACATTCAAAAAGTGAAATCACTCCAAGGAGATAAAATAATTACTTGACTCTAAGTAGACATTTATAGGTCACAGGAGGGGGCCTTTTGCCCAACTAAGGGCATAGATTAGCTGATCAGTGGGAGGAAAATCAAAAGATTACATATGAAAAGCCATTTATGTAATTTAAAACTGTACTTTGGGTAGTTTACCATGTTTAATGACCTTTTTTGTTGTTAATGAATTTCAACTTGGATGTGTTAGTCTACTATATGTCCTTAAAAGGATGGGGAATATTAGGCTTAAGCAAAGTGGCCGAAGGGAAAAAGAAAGAAAGCAGCCAAGTTCTCAGTGGAGTATTAGTGAAAGGAAACTATGTTTGTCAGTAGTACTGTGCACTTCATGTTTAATCTCATTATTTCTTGAAACTCTGACCCTGTCTTAAAGCCTTTTCAGTTTCTCATTTGTATGTAAGAAAGTCTGTGCAGACTATATACACTCAATGTGTCACCTGGGACATTTTAAAGTGAGTGTGCATATCACAAGAGGGAAACAATCTTTTTTTTCTCCCAAGAAAATGATTTATGTGCTTTTAGAGTCTGACATATCTTAGGTCAGTAGGTCAGACCTCAAGAAAGTGGTCTCTGGGAAGGCTGGTAGGGCAAGTCATGAGCACTGTCTTTGAATGTTAGAGTTAGGCTGCTAGCTCAGAGGCTGATGATTGTTGGGGAGCAGGGTTGCAGACAGGTGGCTTTGGAGGCTAACAAATCTAGAGGTCATCTAAGGGAAAGCAGGGCCACAGAGAGCTGGTTTGACAACCCAAAGTTGGCAAGTCTCCAGTTCAGGTCTGAAGGCCATTGAACAAAAAGCTCTTTCAGCCAGAGTCCAAGCATACCTTCAATGTAGGACACACGCTTGAGATGTCTCTCTACTCAGACAAGGCTGATCACATCTAACAGAACCACTTGCAATCCTGTCTTCTTAACATAGAATATATAGTACATATTGTTGTTATTGTGTACCATGAGTAAGAACCCATTCATAGCTGACCCTCCAGTGGGTTTTCAGAGGCATTTAATCACAGTGGGAAAGATTGCTCATTTTCCCCAGCAATGCAGCTGGTAGATTTGAAAGATATGTCTTTAGGTTTATAGTGCATCTCCTTAATACTAGGCCACCAGAGCTCCCTAATATAATTATTTATATTCTGTTACTATTCAATAATAGTAATATAATGCTCCTAATAGATCATTACACTGAGAATCATGGCCATGGAAGGCACACAGTAGTACAGTGACAGAAGAATTATTGATGACCTTGAACTGTGGTGTTGGAAAAGAGTACTGAATATCCCATGGACTGCTGAAAGAACAAACATGTCTTGGAGAAAGTGCAGCTACAGAACTCTTTGGCGGCAAAGCTTGTCTCACATACTTTGGGAATGATACCAGGAAAAGCTATTGCTTGAGAATGTGGAGGGACTGTGAAAGAGAGGAAGCCTCTCCATCAGGGTGTTGACACACTCACTGCAGCAAAGGGCTTGATTGTGCCAGAGCTTGTGAGGATGGCACTGGATAGGAAAGGGGTTCAGATCTGTTGTTCATGGGGTCGCTGAGTCATATTTAACTCCTAGCACCAGTCAACATCTCCATTTGAAAGACTTCCTACTTCTGAATATTTTTCTTACTGCCATTGCCAGAAATTTAATCATGCTAATCCACATAGACCTTGGTGTCTTGGTTAAATCAAACCAAGATTATAAAGTGTATTGATTACACTGAGGAGTTTCTAGTCTAGTAGAGTTGACTTAAGTTGCCACTGGGCATCATTCCTACTTTTGTGACTTGGGTGAGTTACTTAATCTTTTTGTAGCTCAGCTTTTCAAACTATACAGTGGCCATAAAAGAAAGCTCTTAATAAGTTGCTATTATTAACATCCTGTGTAAAATCTTTATTCATGTATTACTACTTTCCAGTTCAAGGATATATTTCAAAGATGCAGATTTTTACCTGGAATTTTTCTTTAATAAAAATTTATAGAATGACAACTTTGAAACATGGAACCAGAAAGGGGTATTTTGGGGCTAACTGCTGAAAACAAGAGTCTAGCATGTTAGGAGATCACCTATCAAAAGTGCTCATTGTTAAACATACTTGTGTTTACACAGTAGACAAAAATATTTGTATTGTCACTGTGTATACTTTTTACTATACCTAGCCCTTCACTCTTTCATGTCAGAAAGCAACTTTTGTTGGTAGTTTTGTTCAAACAACTGAAAGGAAATAGCTGAGAAGCGACATCGATGGATTTGATATTGACTACATGGATTCTTTAAAGGAGATTACTCTATCTGAATATGACAAAAAATTTGATATTGACAAGTTCTCTGACTTCTTATTTTATTACCTGTTGAGTAATTAGAGTGCGGGAAGAATGAGTGTGGTTGTTTCCCATAAAAATTCTTTTCCCCCTACTGAAGCATGTATAAGACATAAATATATTTTTTTAATTTTGCATTGCTAACATTTATAAAAATTGTAAAGGAACTAAATTTGAGTACCAAGATGAAGATCTTCTTTCTTTCCAGATTTCTACCATTGCAGAAAGTGAAGATTCACAGGAGTCTGTGGATAGTGTAACTGATTCTCAAAAACGAAGAGAAATTCTTTCAAGGAGGCCGTCTTACAGGTATGGAAGTTAGTGGTTCAAAGAATTTAGAATTGCAGATGGTGCAGGAAACCCTAAATAGTTGCAGATAAAAGAAAGGAAATGTTAAAAGCCAATTAGCTCAAAGGTGAAGAAAAGAAACCCATTACTGACAAATCAGTCAGTTCTAAGTCCTCATGGATCATCCTTGGGTTTCCGAGGTTGTAAATCATTAGGAAAGGCTTCCTGTCTTTCTCTGGTGGAAGAGCTAGTAGATCTGCACCATTGACCTTTAAGCACCCAGCACATAACATCTTTCATCTTGACCGACTTTTTTCAAGTTGAAGCTTATTATATGCATATTCCTTTGAACAGTCCTAGGTAGACAGTTTTTCTTCTGCTAATTCTCTTTATGTCCGTTTTCTCGTTAGATGTATATCATTTCTTACACTATGCTATTTATTAATTCATTGTCATCAAAACTGAACTGACTCATAGCTGACCCTCCAGCAGGTTTTTAGAGGCTGTAAATTGAATGAGAAGAGAATTGTCCATCTTTCTCCTATGGAGCAACTGGTGGATTCAAACCCCCTGCTTTTGAATTGTCAGCACAACTTCTTACCCACTAGGCTACATAGCAGCAATAGGTTTGTAAATCATATGCCAGTTTGAACTCAGCTCACCACTGTTGAGTCCGAACCAACTCCCAGCTGACCCTACAGTAGATTTTTGGAGGCTGTAAATCACACAGGAGAAGATGGCCCATCTTTCTCCTGCAGAGCAGCTGGTAGGTTTGAAACATCAGAGAGGCTCCAAATTTGGGTTAGCAGTGAAACTCCCAAAGGACTGTGTCACCAGAATTCCTTATGCCAGGGTGGATATTTAATACTTCTCTCAGAGTGATACTTTTTTAACATCCCCAGATTATAGGAGCACCTTACTGTAGATAATATGTTTACTGTAGAAATTACCTAGCCTATGTCTTGCCACTAAGCTCTACCAAAATATTTTTTTTATACATATAAATCAGTTTATATTCAGTATACCCAGGAAGGGAAATTCCATAAATTTCTCTGATAAGCTTACTTCAGAGTTTAATAAGCTTAATACTCTTACTTATTAATAATACAAATTATTTCTGCATTCCAAGGGATAAGTAGCACAGGGTTCCCCTTATTTACTTGGATACTCTTTTCCTAATTTGTCCTGCAAAGATAAATTGCAGACTATTTAAGAAAAGCCTCAGGTCAGCGTAGTCCCAAATGCTTAATCAGTTGTGTGTGTCCATAATTCTAACATGAAAAGTTCTATCCATGTCTCAGTTCCCTTGGGTTCAGATAAACAAGGTCTCCCAGTGACTTATACCTGTCAGAGGAATGACTCATGTGACTGTAGGATAGCAGGCTGGCTTTGAAGCAACTGGTGAACAGTGGGCCAGGATCCTGTAGACTATGACTTGTGACACAGCTAGATAGTGACTGTGGATAATGTAGGCTAGTGGTGTAGAGACAGTGAGCAGGTGGAAGCTATGTCCCAGGCAAAGGAGCTTTTCCAGAAGAAAAAAAGCACATGGTACTGAGGTCCCATGAGATAATATAAGCCTCTAGTAGGGTGGGGCTTTTGTCCCATCCTAATGCTCTCTCCTTAATACAATAATTACTTTAGCACAAAATAGACAGTTAATCATTATCTAGAGAGGACATGTGAATGATAAACCACCCAGAGATACTAAACTGGCCTTTTTCTTAGTCTTTGAGAGGACATGTGAATGATAAACCACCCAGAGATACTAAACTGGCCTTTTTCTTAGTCTTTGCCATTAAACATCCTGAATGAATTATCAGTAAATTGATTTCTGGGTCTTAAGAATCTTATGTTCCTGGGATATGCTGTATGTATTTACATTCATCGTTTCTTTTCTTTTAAATATAGCTCATATTAGAATTTGACTTGGAAGTCTATCTCACATTAGTATATACCACCTTTGATCATGAAGCAGATCCAGTCAGGTATGAAGAAATAAGCACCACATAGTTTCTCTTTATATATTTAAATACAGAAATTCTACGTTCTCAGCTCTGCTGGCATAGTCCATAGCTTATTTAGCTCTGTCTTTTGGTGGTTCGAATCCACCAATGATTCCACAGGAGAAAAATGAGCACCCTGTGCCTGTTACGATTTACACCATAGGAAGCTTGGTGGAGGAAGGAAGAATAGTGCTGAATAAAGCAGTGAATTTGAGTTTAAGGCAAATCTTGGCTTGGAACTCATTTGCTTAATATTAAAATATACTGGATAAATACAGAATTTAAAAAAATTAATCTTTTATTTGCCTTATTAGTTTATATGCTATTTTCTAATGCAGGTCATTACAGTATTAAAATCTTAATTAATCACATGCAAGGTGCTTTGAGAGCACAGATGCATAATGAAAAGGTTGCTTTCATGAAAGCTAATGGAATCTTTGCTTACAGTGAAACCTCCTCAGTGGAGTATGATTTTAAGTTTATGGATTCCTAGACCTAGCCTTTGGATCTTGAGTAAGCACAGTATTTAGTCCAATATTTGATGATGCACTTGTGAAACTGGAGAATTGAAGTTTATTTCATAATACAAGCTGGATTTTTATCAGAACAAGCAGCTTGGTAATGATTAGTTTAGATCCAGAGGAAATACTCAAAGTGTCCGACACGTGATTTCATCTAGCTTGGTGTTTTTTTCTAGCAATTTAGTTCAAAAACATGGAAATCATGGTTATCAGATTTGCAGATGATAACCTGAAGGGATAAATTTATTTGAAAGGAGGAATAAGTATTTTCAAAGTTCATAGTAGCCAAGGAAGATGGACTGAAATAAAATTAGTGAAATGTTGAGTAGTTGTTATAAGCTTTCCGAACTTGGATTTAAAATAAGATTATTACAGAATTCTAGACTAAAAATTCATTTTTTAAAAAAAAGGATAATTATGCTATTTAAATGTTACCATATCATCCATTTTGAGTTTATACTTGTAAACGTTTATGTTTTAAACTTCCATTCTAAGTACTAACAACATTTTACCCATTTTTTAAAATTTTTTTTCCTATTACTTATATTTATCCAGTATATTTTAATCTAGTTCTTTATTTTTCTAGGAAAATATTGAATGACTTATCTTCTGATGCACCAGGAGTGCCAAGAATTGAAGAAGAGAAGTCTGAAGAAGAAACTTCAGCACCCGCCATCACCACTGTAACGGTGCCAACTCCCATTTACCAAACTAGCAGTGGACAGTATAGTGAGTAACAGAGAAACTGACTGAATTATCTATATGGGAATCATACTTACCATGTCTTTTGTGAGTCTGTATTGTATTTTCTTTACTACAAAAACCTCACTGCTGTCAAGTTGAAACCAACTCATAGCTGACTCTCCAGTGAATTTTCAGGAGCTATAAATCTCACAGGTGAAGATTGCCTGTCTTTCTCCTGTGGGAGTTCTGGTGGATTCAGAGCAGTAGAAACACTCAGCCTTTGGGTTAGCAGTGCAGCTCCCTACTGACTAGGTCTCTAGAGCTCTCTATAGTATATATAATATACATAGTATGGTAGTGCAGAAGGAGCAGATGCAACATGACGGTGGCCAAGTCCCACTTCATAAAGGGGAACTGGCCCGATCAATAATGTCCATAGAACCATACAGATAGCTTCACAGTCACACCATATGGCACCCCATATGCTCCTTTACCTAATTTTACCAGTGTTGATTGCAAGACTCCCAGACTTTATTCACTTTGGGGCCTTTATTAGTTTAATAGGAGAGTTTGGGAGGCAAAGACTATCTCACAATGTAAGTCCACGTTTAGTCCAGCAATCCCAAACCAGTCTCACTGACTCCAAGACACCTATACTTATTACCCTAGTTACTGTCTGGATCCATCTCATCCAGAGTCTTCCTCTCCAATGCTATCCCTCCACCCTTCCAAGCATGATGACCTTCTCCAAGGACTGTGCCCTCCTGGCCACATGCCCAAAGCCTGTCCAATACAGACCTGTTTATTCTCTTGGTGGTACACAGTATGTTTAGTATTCTTCTCCAGCACCACAACTCAACTCAGACATCAGTTCTTTTTCTGTTACTCTTAGTCATTATCTAGCTCTCTGATGCATAGCAAGTAATTGCAAAGACCATGGCCTGGATTAGGTGTACCTTATTCTCTAGACTGACATGATTACTCATTAGCACTTTGGAGACGTTCATAACAGCAGGCTTCTCCAGTGCAGTTTTTCTTTTGATTTCCTGACCGCTGGTGCCAAGAGCATTGATTGTGAAGCCAAGCAAGTTGAAATTGTGAACCTCGGTCTCTTCTTCATCTGTGATGGTGTTCTGTGCTCAGTAGTGAGAATTGAGAATCTTTGTCTTCTTGATGTTAAACTTCAATCCATTTGGAAGACTACAGTCCTTCACCTTTTGTAGCAAACACTTAAGGTTCTCCTTAGTTTCAGCAAGCAAAGTTGTATATGTATCATAGGTTATTAATGAGTCTTCCTCCAATCTTGATGCCACACTCCTCCTAATAAAGCTCAGACTCCCAAATTATCTGTTCCGCATACAAATTGAAAGAGTATGGATTTTTAAGGGTGCTCTGGTGGCCTAGTGGCAAGGAGCTGTACTACAATCCCAGAGGTACGCGGTTCAAATCCACCAGATGCTTTGCTGGAGGAGGAGGGGCAATCTCCTGTACTAGTCAGACCCGATTTGATGGTACATGCACACAAAAATAATAAAATAAAATTTTTAAAAAAGTATGGATTTTTTATTTTTAATAATGCCCTTTCCTTGCTTTATTTTGAGGACTGCTTCCTGGTCAAAGTATAAGTTTTTCATGAGCACAGTCAGATGTTCTCGGATTCCCATTCTTCTCAAGATTAGACAGTTTGTTGTATTCTACACAGGCAAATGCCTTTGCATAGTCAATGAAACATAGATAGACATTCCTCTGGTACTCTTTGCTTTCAACCAAGATCCATCTGACATTGGTGATAATATTTCTAGTGACATAGCCTCTTCTAAACTCAGCTTACATTTCTGGTATTTCTCTGTTGATGTGCATGTTCCAGTCATTTTTGGATAATCTTCAGTAAGATTTTGCTTGTGTGTGATATTGTTCAATAATTTCCACACTCTGTCAGGGCACCTTTTTTTTGGAATGAGAATAAATATGTGTTTCTTCTACAATATATATGATGTTGTTGTTAGTATCACTGAGTCAGACCCACCCCATAACTGACCCTCGAGGGGCCTTTCAGAGGCAGTAAATATCATGGAAGGAGATCGCTGAACTTTTTCTCTCGAGGCAGCTTGTAGATGTGAACTGTGTCCAGCTCCTTACCATTAGGCACCAGCGGTCCCTGTAGTATATATACTATATATAGTATACTATCTTCCAAATACAGATTTCTTCAAGTCATTTCTTATATAGGTCAATCAAACTTTAAACTCTCTCTCTCTCTCAGGTGCATATAGGTCTTTAAAGGCTTCTTTGAACTACTACTTCAAATTACAGATTTCAGTCCTTATTTAAGATAAAATGTAAGGCTTAGGATTCTAGTTATTTGTTCAGATAAAGAGTATATCCTTTTTTTTTTTAATATGCTTAGGACCAAAAATTTTCTCAGTGTTCGTCTTTCAGTTATTATCTTCTGTTCTAAAGTTGTTGTTGTTGTTGTTGTTATGTGCCGTCGAGTCGTTTCCGACTCATAGCGACCCTATGCACAACAGCCCTAAACCCTGCTCTATCCTGC
>NW_006399825.1:14994767-15019309 GCF_000299155.1 Elephantulus edwardii
CTTCAAGATGGATCTAGAAATTACTTTTTTTACTATAAAGGCAACCCCATTTTCCTTGTCTTTTCATCTTTAGAGTAATATATCATATGGTCATCAGACTCAAAATCTCCCATGCCAGTCCATGTCATCTCTCCAATGCCTAATATGTCAATATTTATGCGTTCCATTTCTTTCTTAACAATTTCTAATTTTCCTTCATTCATGGCTCTCACATTCCAATGTACTGTTCTAAAGTAGGATTTTTAAATCTTTCTATTTTATTTCAGGGGAATAGGTTTGATTACATCCTACCAGCACATTTACTTAATAATCTCTTTAACATAAAAAGCACTTTCGTCAGTTGTAGTGTGATCATAACAAGACTGGTGAAATTGTGAGTACCCTTTGCTCATTTATTTCACAGGAAGGAAGCAAAGGTTTCTTCACCAAAATGGTTGGTTTCCAATTCTGTGCTAGCTTTGTCAGGTAGCTAGGTCTTTCTACCTTCCTCTTTCATCTCTTTTTGCCTTTAACTAAATCTCTTAAACTTTTGAGCCCTATTTTTGTTTGACCAGACACATTTATTTGAACGGTACATTTTTCTTCTTTTCCCTATACCTTTTGATTCCCCCCGCCAAACACTCATTTCATAGTTTCCTTCCCCTCCCTTTCTTACTAGTTACAAGTGAAATGTATTCACTAAAATTCCTTGACTGCATTGGACTTCTAATGCCCTGAGGTAATTTGTATCAAAAATAATAAAAGTTTGACCTCCTTACTTAGCTCATTTTTCAAGTTGCAGTTCAGCCTTGATTTGTATACCTAATTTTCCTTCTACTCTATTACAGATTCCTGAGTTGCAGTCTCTGCACCTCCCCCAAGTTGAAATTTGATAGTCATCATTTTAACTGCTTTTTGTCGTCCACTAAGTTCAGAAGAACTCAATGATCATTCTCTGGTCTTTGTTGTTTGAGATAGAGAGTTCTATGTTTTTGTATGTGTCTTTGTATTTTTAATTTATTAAGAACACTTGCTATATCCACACAATTGTAGTAATCACAGTACTCACAGTGTGTGTTCTAAGATAGTAAGGGGTTTTCCCCCCCTTCTTTAGCACACCTGAGAGTTAAGCATGTCCTGACAGTAGTAATGATTCATAATTGCATTATATTTCCCTATGAACAAAACATATCTTCTTTAGAAAGAAGGCATATCCAAATCTCAATTAGAAATGTGAAATTGGGGAAAAAATGTCACCCTTCCCTGGTGTTTCAATTTGATAGGCACCCCTTTCCAACAACAGAAAAAAGATTTTCATTTTAAGAGATTAATAAATTGAGATTCTTTAAGAACTTCTTCCTTTATACCTCTCCATTTACACAAATGACCTTGATGGTGATGTATATTATTTCTTTAATGGCTGCATTGTGTTTCACTGTGTAATTAAATGTCTCATTTAGGACACCTTTTTCCATAAATTTAATATATTTTGATTAATGTTAATTGTATCCATTACCTGATTTATATCCATGATGATGATGATGATGATATCTTGCTACTCTTAGGTCGACAAATGTTTATCTGTTATTGTGAACTTTAATTCTGTTTTGATTTGTTTCACTAAGTAGAACAGTAACCAATGATGTTCTTTATTTTGGTTATCCAAAATCTCAGTTAAATTTGTGCTTAATTGTTTTTTATTTCTTGGTTTTCTTAGTTTAGATTTTCTTATATAATTGCTATATACAGAGACAGATAAAGTACTCCTACCTTTTCTCATTTTAATGGATTTGGTTTTGTTGAAAGCGATTGAGCTTTAGTTTTTTGTCTATACTAACCATTGCCATCCAGTCGGAACCAACTCATAGCTGACCTTCCAGGAGTTTTGCAGAGGCTTTAAATTGCACAGGAGGACCATACCACATGTTAATTTCTTAATGTTGGTACCATCTTGATGTGGATCCAAGCAAGATTAAATCCTTGACAATCCCAATCCTTTCTCTATCATGATAACAGATGAATGACAAAAGTTTGCTGACCATTTCATTTGTTTCAGTGGACTCTTGTTATATATTCATAGCTTGCTAGGTGGTCTAGGGAACACACTGTACTGCTGAACTAGTTTATAACATTAGAACAAGAATTTGACTATTTTGCTGTAAGCCTTCAGTTTGTCAAAGTGTAGAAAAAAACATTTACAATATTTATAATAGAGCAATACTTCCTGTGAGTCAAATAACTTGAAAAGGATTTTAACATTTCCTACTTACCTGTTTTTAAAAAAGTAAAAAGATCCCAAGCTTTCTTTTTACAAATTAGAGTGTGGTCCATAGATTGCATTTCTATTATAGCAGTTGGATGTGGATTTCCTGAACTGAAGTAACTTGACTACATTAAGTCTTTGTTAGTAAGGGTATTTGTTATGATAATTTCTCCTAATTGTGTCTTTCACACAATATTTTTTTCTTGTTGAAGTTAGCATATTGTAAATGACTCATATTAAACTTGTAACAATGAAATCCATTGGATTTTTAGTTGCCATTACCCAGGGAGGAGCAATACAGCTGGCTAACAATGGTACCGATGGGGTACAGGGCTTGCAGACATTAACGATGACCAATGCAGCTGCCACTCAGCCGGGTACTACCATCCTCCAGTATGCCCAAACCACTGATGGACAGCAGATCTTAGTGCCCAGCAACCAAGTTGTTGTCCAAGGTAAGAGACTTCACAATTCACAGGTGAGGTAAATATTTCAAAAGATTACAATTTTATAAACTCTCAGAAAAAGTAAGTATCATATTGCAAAGCCCTGTTAAAACTTAATTTTTCATTATAGTATTTTTTTCCAAGATTTTTTTTCAGTTATTCCAGTTGGACCTAAATGTCATGGCATAAAAACAACTATTTTCAATTTTATTAAAACATCTATCTTTAGTAAATCCTCTTAGTATTCATGGATAGGCAGGAGGAGTCAGAAAAGCTAGAGTGTAAATAATAACTAGTGAGCTAGTCTGTGACCTTGAACAAGACCTGAACCTCTGGGTCTTGGTTTAGGTGTTGTGTGTCATTTACTCCCCTCCCCCATGTCTCAAATTGCTGATAGAATTTTGAACCTTTAAAATATTTTCTCTCTGCTTTTTATTCAAAAGAAATGTACATTTTTCTGAAATGATCTATTTCCTTTCCACATGAAAAAATATTCTGGAAAATCTTATTGTACAACTATGTAAGTTTGGTCACACATGATTTATTCTCTAGGCAAAAAAAAGCAGTGAAATCTCTGATGAGCTACAGAGATAGATTTAGGGGTTCCCCACGTCAACAAATTCCGGGGATCTATAATAGGAGTTGAACATATTTGTTTTACTCTATATGAATATTTCAAGTATTTTATTTATACCAAAATGAATTTTCAAATTGAGGGAATTCAACATTTTACTTATGTTAAATAATGGACAATTATATCCTTTAACTGCAGATAACAACTTTTCTTAAAACAGCTACTAGTAGGAGTCATAATTTATTTAAGGGGCTCTAAAATATTTACAGAATATATTCTATTAATAAATATTTTGAAGAACAATGTATTTTGCTTATTAATGGGAGTAAAAACCTTTTCACTTTACATGCAGGTACTCAAAAATTGTAAAGCAGGATGTGATTGAATTTGAATTCTGAACGTCAGTTTGAAGATGGTAACATGTTTAGTATATAATAACTTTCCATTCAAATTCCACATTTCAGTTGTTATTAAGTAGTAAATAATTTGGATATCCAGATAAGGATAATTCTATAAAGACAGTGAAATTCTCAGAAATGTTAGGTTTCTTATATAAAGAGGGGAAGATGTTTTTAGAAACAATTTGACAAGCAGTGGTGGGGTTTCTTTTCTGAAATGTTGAATCATTCCATTTAGAAAAATAAAACATCAGTTTATTTAGTCACTATCATTTACATTGAAACTAATATGTTTACAAATACTATAATTGGCATTGAGTGATAACCACCTTTTTTATACTTTCAGTTTGTTTCAGTCAGAAATTTGTAATAGTGACCATAATGCTTTATTTTCTTTTTCATTTTGCTATTTTATGAAATATCATGGTCGTTTTTATGTTGTGGCAAGAGTCTACTTGAAATTTTTTAGTATGAATTTACCAATATCAAAGGAAGACATTGAGGACTATACTCTGTCTAGGAAGGAAGATCATCCAAGCTGTGTCCTACTTACCTTTTAGACTTAAGGTTGGTAAGCATGTTATCAACAGAATGGAACTACTTCCAATGAACACATAGAAGACCTAGTAGATTTAGGTTAAGACCTCATTCATTCAAGTGTCTATACTAATAAATATATTAAAGGGAGAATTATTTCTCCGTAACGACCCAAAGAGTGCTGATTGTTTCAGTATTTTAGCCCAAATAATCTGTTTGTTCCTTTCCCCGCCTTTGAATTGAGTATTTAGGTGGAAAACAAATAAGTAGCTTAACCCCAGTCATAGTGCTTCATTGCCTTACTCGGTGCTCACATTTTTTTTCTTCTTCTTCTTTTTTTCTGGTTCCCAGCTGCCTCTGGAGATGTACAAACATATCAGATCCGCACAGCACCCACTAGCACCATCGCCCCCGGAGTTGTTATGGCGTCCTCCCCAGCACTTCCTACACAGCCTGCTGAAGAAGCGGCACGAAAGAGAGAAGTCCGTCTGATGAAGAACAGGTACACGCACTGCCAACACTCCACTGCTGTAGCTTCATACCCCTTCAAATGGTGCTGGGTAGTTCCCTTTATATGTGATCTTTGTATTGAATTTTTCTCCCTTTAGGCTTTGTTCTAGTAAGTTTGAAAAATTCTTACCTACTAAGATACATTGGCAAGATGGCTACTGGGATTATCAGTTCATCTTTGAGGATAGGGGTTTTTTTTCCCCTTGCACTTTTTCTAGAAGATATTTGATGCACATCCCTGAATATGTCTTCATATGCTTAAAAAGTAAATTATTTAACAAATGAGTTCTTGGCGAGCTCTGGTGGCCTAGTGGCAAGAAGCTGCACTGCAATTCCAGAGGTGAGCAGTTTGAATTCACTAGATGCTCTGCTGGAAATGGAGGGACAATCTCCTCCAGTACCAGTCAGATCTGATTTGATGGTATACACACACACACACACACACACACACACACACACACACAAATAATAAAATAAATAAATAATTTCTTTTTTTGAATAGCATGTGAGAAGATGATGAATTCCATGCATAAATATTAAAAGTATTAAAAGTAAATGTTGCTGGAAATCCAAAGTCTCTGTAAATTTTCATTGAAATTAATAATAAATTTTTAAAAAAATTAAAAAAGTAAAGGTTGTTTAATAATGTTAAATTTATTTGCCATAAAAATAAATATAGATGGCCATTTTGAGTTTCTATACTTCATGATATTGGAATTTAATAAATTAATAATCTTTCTAACTCAAAATTATAATTTAACACCTAAATAGCAAGTCTTTGAAAAGAAAATAATTGTATTCATACCTTGTTACTTACATAATTCTCAAAATAGATGTTGTTAGTCTTTATGAATAAAAAGCCTACAAAGCCATCTATAAAATGTGGTAAATAAAATTTTAAAAGTAAAAATACCTAACTGTAAGTGCTTGTTTGTCATAAAAAAAACCGTATTAAATATGCTAATAACTCCCAAGACATATAGAAGAAAATGAAAACAGAATTATACAAGCATAAAATGTTTGGAATTGGTGAAAATATTCCTCTGCTGTCCATTTTGAGATTTAAGCACTGATAAAGTGGAAGAGGGGTGGCATCCACTTCCTAAACATCTTGTCTCTGGAAACTCTATGAACTTTGATAAAAAGTCAATAGTTAGGGGAGCTCTGGTGGCTTAGTGGCAAGAAGCTGCACTGCAATCCCAGAGATACGCAGTTCAAATCCACCAGATGCTGTGCCGGAGAAGAAGGGGCCATCTCCTCCTATACCAGTCAGATCCGATTTGACGGTACACACACACACACAAACAAAATAATAAAAATTAAAAAAGTCAATAGTTGTAGAGGGGCTTCAGGCCTTTTTTACGTAGGGTCACTATGAGTCATGCTCAACTCGAAGGCAATTAACAACAACAACAACAAAGTGGAAGAAACAGCACTGCCATCTTGAATGCATGCTGTTCTAATCCACCAGTTGCTCCACAGAAGAATGGGCAATCTCCTCCCATGTGATTTATTGCTTCTGAAAAGCTGCTAGAGGGTCAGCTGTGGGTTGGTTCCAACTCTGTGGTACTCAAACACAAAGTGGAAGAAACAGATTGAATTTAGAATATCTGACTTTTAAGTTTAAACTCCCTCTTAGCTATTCTTTGGGAGAACATAGTAAACTTAGCTACATCTTCAATGTTTCCTTTGTGAAATTGGATGTCACCATCACTATGGAGATCTTGTGGCCTAGTGGTATGGAACTGCACTGCTAACCTGAAGTCATTTGGTTCAAAGAAAGATGGGCATCCTCCTCCCATACAGTTTACTGCCTCTGAACACCCACTAGATAGTCAGCTATGGATTGGTTCCGACTCAACAGTATATAACCCACTTGAAGGGTTATTCTGAGGGTCTGATTTCAGATAATTCTGATACCTCTCTGTGACTGTTGCTGAGTACTGTAGAGTCAGAACTGACCCATAGCTGACCCTTTGGCGGGTTTTCAGAGGCAGTTAATTGCACGGGAGGAGACTGCCCATCTTTCTCCTGTAGAGCAGCTAGTGGCGTCAAACCACGTGACTTTGGGGTTGCAGCACAGCTTCTTGCCACAAGGACACCAGAGCTGGCTCATAGCTGAGCTTCCAGCAGATTTTCTGAAACTGTAAACCACACGAGAGGCAGGGTGCCCATCCTTCCCTTGAGGAGGAACTTGTGGATTTGAATCACCTGCCTTTACATTGGCAGCTTGCTCACTAGGACACCACTGATCTACTATAACTGTTGTTAGGTGCCATCGAGTCAACTGGAACACATAGCAACCCAAAGAACAGTGACTCTGAACCTTGAACTATTCTGTGCCAGCCGTCATCTCTGATCTCCTTGAGCCCATTGTGTCAGTGGCTGTGTCAGTCCACCTTGTTGAGGTTCTTAGTCTCACTGACCCTCCATCTTTCCAAGCATGATGTCTCTTTCCAAAGACTGGTGCCTCCTGACAACATGCCTACAGTATGTAAGGTGAAGCTTTGCCATCCTCACCTCTAAGGAGCACCTGCTCTTGTGGAAGTCCGTGGGATATTGAGTACTCTTCTCCAATACCACAGCTCAAAGGCATTGATTTTTTTTTTTTGCTTTCACCCTTAGCCATTTTACAGCTTTCAGACATATAACAAATAATTGGCAAGTCTGTGGTTTTAGTCAGGTATGCCATTGTCTTAAAATGACATCCTTCTTATTTAGCAGGTTGGAGGGGTCCTTGACAGCACATTTCCTCAGTGCAACTGTCACTAGTACTGTTGAAATGTTTGTGGTTTTTTTAATACAGTTGTATGTTTAAGCTCAAAACAATTTTGAGGTTTTTAGCTCTTTATTCCTAAAATCTTTTTAGATAGCACAGTGGGCTAGTAAATTACATGTTGGCCTTGAGATGTGGTAGGTTTTTTTCCTGAGCTCTTGGAAAAGAGTTGGAAACAAATGGAAGGGCTTTTATGATTCAAAGCAACTCACTGATGACCAATATGGTAAAAATTGAAACGCACCTGAATTTTTAAAATATGGCTTTGCCACAATTGATTATCAGAATGGGGGCAGTTTCTAACTACAGCCCTGGACTTAGAGACTCTGAAGAGGCACAGTGAGCCCTTTCAGGAGCCTGGTGCAGACTAGAATACTGCCAGAACTAGGATGAACAGGACACAAAGTAGCATGTCAGCCATCGTATTTGAGCTGAACACCATTATTATCATCTCTGCTGTTAAAGAAATGTCATTATTTTGCAAGTGTTTAAGTTATAATACTAAATAAGTATAATAGCTGCAGTCATATCAAAATGTAATTATAAATTAGAAAGAGAACTGTACATTTATAATCTTTTTTTTAATAATCTTTTTTAAATATGCATGAAGCAGATAGCCTGCTAGACTCAGTATTGTAGTTATATAACTTAGAGTCAGAATCAACCCATAGTTGACCCTCCAGCAGGTTTTCAGAGGAAGCTAATCAGAAGGCAGAGGAGATTGCCCATCCTTCTCCCATGGAGCAGTGGTGGCCTTGAACCATGTGCCTTCAGGGTTGCAGCACAGCTTCTTGCCAATAGGCCACCAGAGCCTCTTACTAGACTCACTACACACACTTAAATACTTTCGCTTGGGTGGATTACAGAGCGGAGTTTAGGGCTGTTGTACATAGGGTCGCTATGAGTCGCAGGTGACTCGACGGCACATAACAACAACAACATCCTGTAACATGGAAGATTCCCACTAACTATAAGAATTCCCTTTTCCCCTTCATTAGCATATCTCTGCTGCTTCTACTATCTCAGTTTTTATACCCAACATTTTGGTGACAACACACACTCATAGGACTGTCCAAAGGTCCATACTCCTTCTCCGTAGGCTAGCTCAATATTCCTATCTCATTACTTTTTATTTCTGAAATATTTGCTACTTCCAGTAGCTCATTTCTCAAAACCCTTCTCCTTTTGTGTATTTACTTGCAAGTCTGTCCCTTTTAATTTTTCCTTGAAACACACACCATATCTATGTATTTTAGCCACCATCTGTCTACTAATAACTTACTATTTCTATATATTCTGGCTTTTCCCTTTTTCTGGTGTAACCGTTTAGTAAGGCCCAGTAACTAATTTAGAGGAACTGCGATAGCTTGTCCTTTCCTTACGTCCAGTAGGCAACATCATGATAGATGATGGAGAAAGGATGTAAGTTGTCAGCGATATCATCTTACAGTTCTTTGGCACCAATAGTCAGGAGATTAGGAGACATATTTCTTTGGTTAAGTCCACAATCAAGGATCTCTCCAAAATACTGACAAGCAGTGATGTCAGTTTGAAGACTAAGGTGTGCTTGATTCGGGCCACAGGCGTCAAGCACTTACTATGTATTTGAGAAATGGGCAGTGAATAAGGATGACAGAAGGAAAATTGATACCTTTGAACTGTGGTGTTGGAGAAGAGTATTCAGTAAAATATCCCATAGACTGCCAAAAGAACAAACAAGATATTTCGTGGAAAAGGTACAGCCAGTGTGCTCCTTGGAGGCAAGGATTGGTGACGGTTTATCTCTCATACTTTGGACATGCTACCTAGGAGAAAGGGATATCATGCTTGGAAAGGTGGAGCATCAACAAAACCTACGTCAAGATGGATTGACATGGTGACTGCAGGAAGGGGCTCAAATGTATCAAAAGATGGTTGAGGATGCCATAGGATAGGACAGGATTCAGAGGTATTGTTCATAGGGTCGCTATGAGTCATGCCTCAGCTCACTCACACCTAACAACAGTAGTAATGGTGGATTAGTGGGTAACCACCAACCCAAAGACAGGTGATTTGAATCCACTAGCTGCTCTGCATGAGAAAGATGGGCAGGCCTTGTGCAATTTACAGCCTTGGAAAACCTCTAGAGGCTCAGCTATGAATTGGTTCCAACTCAACAATTAAAAAAATATATTCTTTTGTAAATTAGTTCAGAGAAAAATTAGAATGTCCCTCTGAATGTTATACTTTTGAAGAAATTGGTAGTGCTTAGAGCTGTTGCCAGAGCATGTTTACATTCTACTGAAATTTCCAGAATGTGTGGTCTCTGACTGTGCCTTCCAGATTGGAGTACGTGGTGGATGCAGGCTGGAGGTGCAGCACCACATGCTTAACAGAGAATGGTTCTCAACAACATTTTGTTTAAAGATTTGAGAGAAAAACATTTTTTTAAAATTTTAAGGTAAAATAAGAAGGTGCTTTAAAATCCAGAATAGCAGTGATTGATTTTAGCTGTGCCCTCAGAATTCCCTGCGACTTGTTCTAGTTTCTTCTACCAGTGTGGCTTCTTCAGTAGAGAAGTTAGACACAATATCGTCCTGAATATGTTTCAGTGTGTCAACCATTTTGAACCAAACTTTGTCAGGGTAAGGGTCTGATTCAGCACTATGTTTATAGTGTCCTCTATTGAAAAATGAAGCCAGTAGGTAAATGTTCGAAAAGGAAATACAGGTAGATTTTATACTCATCTGTGTTACTACAATAAAAAACCAACATAAACTATCTTGAAACAACAAAAATTCTTCTGGTTGTGTTACCCGTTTTTCTTCTCCGTGATACTACTAGTGAAAACACGCACATAATGTGGACTATTGAAAGTTTAAGAGAGGAAGGAAAGTTTAAGAGAAGCACAGAGAGGCAAAGAATGCATTTAGTAAATACAGGAGGAGCCTGTTGAAGCACATATTTGAAAGAACATTTTTCTCAGAATTTGTCTTTCAGATCATTTTCAGAATTTATATGCCATCTGTATTAGTTCTTGGAATCATAAAATCCTGTTTCTATATTGAAAGATTTGAGAGGTCAATTTAATATCCACGCTTACTCCTCAGATGAATCGGTTCAAAGTATCCTTTTATTCTCTTCTTTTCTTAAGAATACTTAGATGTTTTTTCAGAAGCTTTAAGGGACACCTCAAGCCTAAAATAGCTTGGAAATTTGTCCTTATTTGAATTTTTCATTCATTTCAAAATAAAGTAATACATTTAGTATGATGCTTTATATGACATACCAGTTTGCTCTCCCTGCCTTTATATTCTCCTAAATACAAAGTAAAACTGTTCCTTGTTTCGGCTCATCTTCTTTAATAGAGAAGGCGGGCGGGGGTGGGGGTGGGGTGGGCGGAGATGAACAGTTCCTGAGTAGGAAGAGACTCTGGAGCTCCTCCGCTGCTTAGTGCCTGTGCAGAGCACTTGAGTGCAAGTTTTCTGATCCCTCAGTTGGGATCTCACAGTCCGTTTGAATCCAGATATGCTTATTATAAACTTTGGTTAACTTGGCATCATTTGTAAATTCTGTAAAATGCTGTTACTTGAAATATATTTGTGTTTTCCACTAAAAATGTCCATCATATTAAATCTAGAGCATGCTACATAGAAACCCTCTCTAAAAAGAGTTTCATTTCCTTAGCCCACTTTTTCACAAATTTTTTTTTATAAAGGATCCTATCAGTTTAACTTTGGATATTCACCATATAGATACAGTGTGGATCTGGACACTCACAGGCTGTAAATTTGTACAACTGATGGGGTTGTATAAGTTCATATTTGAAAGAAATACTCTCATTAATAATTTTTTTTTTTATTTTGAAATACTTAGGCATCCTTTTTCTGTCATCGTTGGACTTCTCGTTAGCCTTCGTTACACTATTGTGTGACGGAGAAGAGAAAGCAGGGAAATAAGGATTCCTCAACCTTGGCTAAAATTGGGTTTTTAAATGTACATATGTCTTAGACACTTTTCTCTGTTGTTGAAATGTGTCAAACTTGGAGCATCCAGTTGGACCTCAAATTCATTGCTTTCTGTCATCTAACCTTTGGATCCTCATTTCCCTCTTGGCTTCACAGTATCTCTTGGTTTATCACATAATGGAGTGTTCAGCTTTTTAACCTATTTCCAAAGAAACTTCCTCTAGTTGTAGAGAGATGATGAAGTGAGACACAGTGTCCCATTTTTTTTTCTCCTGAGTGATAATAAACATCATATGCAAATTTATTTCAGTTTTCATTCCAAAAATTAGTTGATTTTTAAGGAGATGCTACTTTTATATGAATTTGGGTTTGAAAACCTTAGTAAAATTGTATTATATGACCATTTCCATTACCTAGAAATAATAGCTAGTACAAATAAAATGCAAGCTACTATTTCAGGTGCTTTTCATATATTGATTTCTCAGAAATCTTGTAAAGTAGGTAGTATTGTTCTTTCCATGTGAATTGTCAAGAAGCTACAGTTGAGTAATTTTGTCATGGCCACATTATTGGTAATGGGTGATCAGAAAGCCAGAACCACTGCTGTTGACTTGATTCTGACTCTTAAAATTGGGAATCTTACTGAAAATAGTACTCAAATGCTACATGACTCTGCTCCTGTTCTAAATGAGTGATGGTAAAATACTACCTTTTTAAAATAACACAGCATATAAAACAACAAACTCAGACCCTTTTTCTTTGAACTTTCATGTTCATTCAACAAAAAGTACCTTCTCTATGCCAGGCCCTATGCCTGGTTCAGGTATAGCTCTTAGACTAAAGAAGGGCTACCTTGCTGAAAAGTCCCTTTTTAAACAATAATGTTTAGGGGTTTTTAAAAAATGTCTTTCTATTAATTAAGACTTGATGCAACACATACCACAAGTGGTTGATCCTATGACGTGATCACTACTATCCTGGGCCACCTTCATCATCTCTGATATACTTGAGCCATTGTTACAGTCACTTTGTCAGTCCGTCTCATTTTGGGGCGCCCTCTCTTTGGCTGACCCTCCACCTTTACAAAGAAAATGTCCTTTTCCCAGGGAGCCCTGTGGCCTAGTGGCAAGAAGCTGCACTGCAATCCCAAAGGTACATGGTTCGAATCGACCAGATGCTCTGCTGGAGAAGAAGGGGCAATCTCCTCCTGTACCAGTTAGATCCCATTTGACAGATATAATAATGTTGTTGTTGTTGTTATGTGCCGTCAAGTTGCTTGCGACTCATAGCGACCCTGTGTACAACAGCCCTAAACCCTTCTCTATCCTGTGCCAATCTCACTGCCTCTGACACACCCATCCCGATTACCCCAGTCACTGAATCAGGCCACCTCATAGAGGGTCTTCCCCTCTTGCACTGTCCCTCCACCCTCCCAAGCATGATGTTCCTCTCCAAGGACCTGTCCCTCCTTACAACAAGTCCAAAGTATGTCAGGCGAATCCTTGCCTCCAAGGAGCAGCCTGGTTTAACCCTGTCCAGAATGAATCTTTTCTTGGCAGTCCATGGTACATTCAATACCCTTCTCCAGCACCACAGCTCAAAGGCATCAATTCTCCCTCTATCCTCCCTAGTCATTGTCCAACTTTCTGATGCATAACAAGTGATTGCAAAGACCATAGCCTGTATCAGACGCACCTTAGTCTCCAGAGAGACACCGTTGTTCTTCAGTACCCTGGAGAGGTCCCTAATAACAGACTTTCCCATTGCAATACATTTTTTTTATTTCCTGGCTACTGGTGCCAAGAGTGTTGACCATGGAACCAAGCAGACTAAAATTATGAACAATCTCAATCTCTTCACTATTCAACCTGATGCTGCCAGTTGGTCCAGTGGTGAGAATCTTTGTCTTCTTGACATTGAACCTCAGTCCATACTGAAGGCTGCAGTCCTTGACCCTCTCCAGCAAGCATTTCAGGTCCTCCTCAGTTTCATCAAGCAGGGTTTTGTCATCTGCGTAACACAGATTGTTGATATGTCCTATCTCCATACCTTTTTAACCTGTATGCAGAACCAGTTATCCGAGAGGCTGGGCTCTATGAGGAGAATTGTGGCATCAGGATTGGTGGAGGATATAAGAATAATATATAAAAATAATAATTTTTTAAAAAAAGATGTCCCGGCAAGAAGCTGCACTGCAATCCCAGAGTTACGTGGTTTGAATCCACCAGGTGCTCTGCTGGAGAAGGAGGGACAGTCTCCTCCTGTACCAGTCAGATCTGATTTTACAGTACACACACACACAAAAATAATAAAATTTTAAAAAAAAGTAAAAAATAAAAGATGTCCCTTTCCAAGGACTCCCTTCCTAGCGACCAAAATAAGTGAGACAACATTTCACCATCCTTGCAACCAAAGATCACTCTGGCTATACTTTTCCCAAGACCAATTTATTTATTCTTTTGATAGTCCATAGGATATTCAGTACTCTTCTTTAACACCACAACTCAAAAGCCATTGAAGATTCTTCTGTCATCCTTAGTCATTAATTGTCCAGCTTTCAGGTGCATAGCAAGTAATTAAAAAGACTGTCATTTGCATCAGGTGCACCTTAGTCTTTAAACTGACTTCACTGCTCCTTAACACCTTGGAGAAGTCCTTGATAGCATATATCCCTAATGATACATGCCGTTTGATTTACTGACTGCTAGTACACTCTATGTGGATCCAAGCAAAATGAAATTGTTGACAACTCCAGTCTTTTGTTCTCTGTCATGATGTTTTCTATTAACCCAGTGGTGAGGATTTTTGTCTTCTGGAGGTTGAGATGTAATCCATATAGAAAGCTGTAGTCTTTGATCTTCAGTGTTTCAAGTCTTCACTCTCAGCAAACAGGGTTTTTGCATCCACATAATGCAGGATGTTGATGCGTCTTCTGTGACCCTGATGGCTCACTCCTCTTCATTAAGTCCAGCTTCTCAAATAGATTGACTAGGTATGGAGAAAGGATACAACCCTGATGCACATCATTCTTAATTTGAAAACATGTAGAGTTCTCCTGTGTGGTTTGCACAGCAGCCTCTTGGTTGTGGTAGACATTTTGCATAAACACAGTTAAGTGTTCTGGGATGCCCATTCTTCTCATTGTTAGCCATAATTTGTTAAGATCCACACAGTCAAATGCTTTTGCATAATCAATAGAACAAAAATAGACATCCCTCTGGTATTCTCTGCTTTCAGTCAAGATCTATTTGACATCATTAGTATATCCTTGGTGCCATGGTTTCTTCTAAATCCAGCCTGAATTTCTGGCAAATCTCTGTCAGTGTACTTTTCTAGCTTTTTAAATAATCTTTACAAGATTTTACTTGCATGCAATAATAATGATACTGTTCAATAGTTTCCACATTCTGTTGGAGTACATGTTTTTGGGAATGGTAAAAAATAGGGATCTTTTCTAGTTAGCTAGGCAAGTAACTGTCCTCTAAATTTCTTCACACAGCCTGGTGAGCATGCCAAGGGCTGCATCCATTTATTGAAACATATCAATTGATACTCCACTGATTCCTGGGACCATGTTTTTGGCTAATGCCTTTACTGCAGCTTGAACTTCTTTCTTCATTACCATTGGTTCCTGATTATATGCTACTTTCTGAAATGGTTATGTGTCTACCTTTTTTTTTTTTTTTAAGTTACTTGGTGTATTCCTTTCATCATCTTTTGCGGCTTCCTAAATAATCAAGATTTTACCTATGACATCCGTTAGTATTGCTATTCAAGGCTTGAATTTGTTTTTCAGTTCTTTCAGCTTGAGAAATACTGAGCAAGTCCTTCCCTTTTTTGTTTTCTCACTCCAGCTCTTTGCACATTTCATTATATACTTTGCCTTGTCACCTTGAATTGCTCTTTGAAATCTTTTTATCTCTTTTACATTAGTAATCTTCCCTTCTTAATATTCAAATTTCTCCCTTATAGTGACCTTTTGCTTTCCTCATGGATGATATCCTCTCCATCTGGTCTTCAATCATTATTAGTGTTCACTGCCTATTCATGAAATGATCTAATTCAATTGGGATAGGTTGAAGAATATATTTTTGTTCTTGTGAACTTAATTTTTCTTCAGCTTCAGTTTGAACTTGCACATAAGTAATTGATGGGACTGTTCTATAGTCAGTCCTTGGCCTAGCTTTGACCACTGGTATTGAGCTTTTCCCATGATTCTTCCCACAGATATAGTCAATCTGGTTCCTTTGCAGTCTGTCAGATGAAGTCCATGTGTATAGTCTGTGCTTGTGTTGTTTAAAAAGATATTTGCAATGAATGTTATGTACCATTGAGTGGGAATTGACCTAGAGCTTAAATCCTATGGGTTTTCAGAGGCAGTAAATCACAGGGAAGGAGATTTGAACTGCATGTCTGTGGGTCGGCAGTGCATTACCATTCAACCACAAAAATGCCTTTGCAATGAACAGGTGGCTTTGCATAGCACATTTCTTAGTTCTTGATTTTGAACTTTGAAGTTCAGAGTTCAGACGTCTATGATCCTTCTTGGTGGCTGCCCCTCTTGCTCCATTATAAGTCTCACATTGTGTCTGTCTGCTATAATATAGGGGCATCTCTGTGACGAATCTATTTTTGTAACTGTAGTAGTTAGGAAATAACCTATCATGCTGTGAGCTCCTTAACTTTAGATTGCTTAATGGAAAGGCTTTATGTTCATTACGTTACATCCACGGTGGTGGTGGTGGTTGTGTGCCATCAAGTTGGCACTGACCCATAGCTGACACTTCTGAAGGTTTTCAGAGACAGTAAATCGCACAAGAGGAGATTGTCTATCTTTCAAGTTTCAATAATTATGATACAGAACATTTTAATAAACGGGGTGGGTAATGTTTTAAATCATATTAGGGCAATTTCCAAGCATTCTTTTAGTATTTCAGATGCTTAATATGTAAAAATGTTTGTTGCTTTGAGAGAAATTTTCTTTTAAAAAAATAAATTGGACAGAACGTTTTAGTAATCATTTTGTCTGTCCTTTTTCGTAGGGAAGCAGCACGAGAGTGTCGTAGAAAGAAGAAAGAATACGTGAAGTGTTTAGAAAACAGAGTGGCAGTGCTTGAAAACCAAAACAAGACACTGATTGAGGAGCTCAAAGCACTTAAGGACCTTTACTGCCACAAATCTGATTAATTTGGGATTTATTTTCACCATTTCAGGTGGAAAAAGGACTTGGTTTGGCCACAACCAGAAAGACAAAAAGAAACATTTTATTTTCTAAACATTTCTTTTTTTTCTATGCGCAAAACTGCCTGAAAGCAACTACAGAATTTTATTCGTTTGTGCTTTTTTGCATTAAACTGTGAATGTTTCAACACCTGCCTCTTCTTCTCCCCTCAAGAAATCTTCAGCACCAGGCATCATGAAGGAACTCCAGCTTTTCAACCTCCACCTCTGCCGCAAGAAGTAACAATTTGTTTACTTACCAGTTTATGGGAGGAAATGAGGAAAAAGAAAACTTTAAAAATTATTTCAAGGTTTGTGCTGAGCTCCTTGGTAAGCCTGAGGGGCAGTCATGCAGCCTGTTGAGGTGAAGTGCTGCGTGGGCCACAGGCATAAAGGAAGTAAGGTGCAGTGAAGAAGTGTTGATTGCCAATTGACATGTTTTCACATTTTCGTTGTGAATTATGTACAATTATTAAGAAATAGACCCTCCTAAATTTTTATAAGGGTTTTGAAGAAATTGGGAATGAATTTGGAGTGCTTTCTGTATACAAATGTACTTGATTCTGACTGAAAACTTGTCCTTGGTCTTTAAAAATATACTGTACCAACTACAGCTCTTCCATGGGTCAGTTGTTGCTTCTTAATTCTGTATGTGTTCAACACTTTGAATACATTAAAAGAAGTGACCAACTGAACGTACCAGCATGATTATTTTAATTTTTAATTAAATCAGAAGACACAGAAGAACAAAGCTTTTTTGTTTTAGTTAGTACTAAATTCCTAATAAAAAGATGCTCATTATTAAGCCAATCCCTTGAATAATATAATAAGGTTTTTAAATAAACTATTTTTTTATCCTCATCTTCAAAAATAATTTATATTGTCACTCATTTAAAAGACATTTTAATTATAATTTTTTCCTTTGCACTTGCTTTGTACCCCACCACCAGGAAAGCCTTCCGGTTGTTAAATAAAGCCAAGTAATATATTTTGTTTATGAAATGTTATGGATTATAGAAAAGGCCTGATTTTAAATCGTTCCCACATTAGCATTAGCATAATACCTCAAGTGAATTTTTTTAAGTGAAAAATGTTATATGGAGTTCTAAAAAGTACAGTGTTATTTATATATGCAGGAGGAAAGACATTTTCTCTGGACATATTTAATGACTTCTGTACTGCAACATTTGGGTTGTCATTCACATTAAACTTTGTTTTTCTCTAAACAGTGTAGTTATGCTTCAGCTTTCCAATATAACCTTGTCAGGGCTACCTGTTTTAACTCTTCTTTGTAGCATACATTGTTTCCAGTACTATGATTATTACTCATTCACTAAGCCTGGTGAAGTCTAAAAGTTATGCTTTATAAGAAAAATATGAAGGTATACTTACAATATTGGAGACTAGCATAAGGGTTAATAAAAATCGCAATTTAGAAGAAAATTCTTTTCAGAGTCAAGAAATATGGAAAAGTAATGTTTCATATTGAGTTCTAGGCTTAAAGTGTAAAAATTTGTTACCATGTTAAGAGAATATGAAGATAAAAGTATTATTGAGTCCATTTGTAAAGTTAAGATTTTATTTATAAACTTACTCTTGTTTGTAACAAACGATTGTCTTTTTCCAAGGGTGAACAAAGTTTTATGAAAGAGCATCATTCTAAGAATTAAGTGAAAAGAAGGCTTTTAAATTAAGACTGTAAAGTTCGATGTGTATCCTGCTGAGCAAATGGGGAGAGATACAGCATAAAACTTATTTGTTTACCAGCACAGATCTCAAGTGAAGTCACAAATGTTTGCAAACTAGCATCTTCTCTTACTGAATCAAAATGTCTAATGGAACATTTTTAATGCCATGAGCTTTACAAATGAAAATGGCTTGGTATTTAGCAAGATTTATTCTCTATCCTAAAGTGGTGTGTATGTTTTTTAAAAATGAGGTCTTATATTTAATTAGATATTAAGTAACTGGGCCTCTTAATCCCTGTTAAATCAAAGTCATCACCTTCCCGGTGGACTGGTTAGATTTTAAGGACCTGGTCCTTTCTCTCTTGAGGATGATCGCACTGGTTTGAACTCAATTAATAATGAGGTGAGAAACACATTTTGTTGCTAAACCTGTTTTCAACCCTTGAATAGACTTGAAGATTTCAGTTTATACAAATAGAAGTCAAGTAACTTTTGTGCAGACTTTTTTTAAAAGATAATTGGGAAAAGGTGTTTGTTTTTTAAGCATGTAAGTTTGAGAAGCTTTATTAAGAAAATGACATTAAAAAGGAAAAAAAAAATCTTTTAGCCAAGAAGATATGTGGCCATGTTACCGGTAATAAATGTTTTTCTCTTCATATTGGCCAAAAGGGAATGAAAATGTCATCATAGGAATCTGTACATATGCTACTGATTTGCTCTAGAATATAGCAAGTTTGGTATCGCTCACTTTACAAATATAGAGCCATTTGGCACTTTTATCTATAGGACAGAATAATGAATAAAAAATGAAGTTGGGAGGGGTTTATTTTTGATATATTACTCTTGTGTTTTCAAGCTTTGATAGTGTTTAACTGAAAAGTGATTTAGAAAGGGCTAGATCCAATGTGTTCATATTATTAAAAAGTTGCTATCAGATACATTTTAAGTTTTCCAAACTCAAGTACCAAGTTGGCAACCATAATATTGTCATAGGTGCTCTTTCATTTAGATATTCTTGGGGAAAATGACATTTGTATAATGTATGTGTACATATATATATATATTTACACAGTATATAACCTGGAGCTCTGAGAGCTCAGAAGTCAGGAATGCTGAGTATTATAGTATATTGAGGTCAGATGAAATTTTACACTTTTTGTGTGTTCTATCGCATCCCTTTTGGTAGTTTCTTGGACTGCATTACTCCAGCACTCATGATTGATCTTGTAGTTCTCTTCCAAGTATTTTTATTTTTATTATTGTTTTCTTTCTTTGGCTTGATACTTTAAAATACATTACTAGTCACTTGAAAGCTTCCCCCAAAAGTATTTGGTTGTTATGCTTTGTCTCTGGCAGCTATAACAGTGGTGAGAACATTTTGAAGATAGCTTTTAAAAGGAACCACTGATTTCCAAAAACCATCCTGGGGGAGGAATTTTGGTGTTTAATTTGAGCAGGGATTGTGTCAGAAAATTAATTTTGGTGATAGGTCGGCATTAGTGCTAGTATCTGAAAGCACAATACCAGTCAGACAGCCTGTCCGATCAGAAGGCATGGGGGTGGTTATCTCTGTCTCTCAAGCCTCGTCCCTTTGGTCACTTTTGACAGTTTGGGATGATAGGTGGAATCATACAAAGGCTTAGGAAGGAACAAGTTTGTTGAAACCAGGATGCTTAATTTACTTACTTGATTGCTTCTTTTTTTTATGTCTTTAGAATCCTGTGTTCAGCTACAGTTAACTATTAGAATAAATCAGGCTCTCTTTTATTTTGCAGATCAGATGCCTGCTTTATTTTGCAGGAGTAAGTAAGGTTAATATTTTAAAGCTATAATTTCAAGTTAAGATGAGTTTTAGAAACAGTGGTTACACACCCTTTTATTTTCAACAGGCTTTATTTTGATTGCCTTTATAACCTTAAAATCTATTGGTGTATTGTTTCCCATTGACCTAATACAAAAGTTATATATTTATTTGGGTTATTTTTCATTATATTCTTTGTAAATGCTTGGTGTAACTTGCACTTTTAAAAATGACCCAGTTTGGGTCTTAGCAACTTGAGATTCCCTCACCAGTTAATTGTTACCTGACTGTGTCTTTCTCCTTTCTTCAAATCATGTAACTTTTTAAAGGAAACTTCATTGATTAAAATATTTAAGCACGTAAAGGCTAGCATTAGAAGTAGTTTTTAAACGTAGGATCTTAAATTAGACTTAATGAAAAGATTCACTTTAACCCTATTTCATTTTCATCATGGATAAAGATAGAAAAGTAATTCAAATGAATTCTTTCCAATTTTAAATGAACGTTCAGTTCTTTTCCCAACCTGAACACTGTCCATCTGACTCCACATGTTGCATGCTGACCAGAAGGCCGCCGATCTCCAGCAGTAATAATACATGAGCTGCTGTGGAGGCGAAAGGTGGGTAGGGTCTTGTTGAGATTTACAGCCTCAAACTCAGTAACTGTTTATTCGAACTGACTTGATGGCAGTGAATTTGAGCTTTGCTTTTAAAAGAAAAAAGAATTGGAAACCTAAACTAGTCCTAGCCACACAGTGGTTAGATACTTGGCTACTCACAAAAAGGTCAGTGGTTCAAACTCAACAACATCTGCTCATGAGGAAAAGATGTGGTAGTTTACTCCTATAAAGATTTCCAGTTTTAGAAACTGAGGTGGTTCTACTCTGTCCCTGTAGGGTCCCTATGAGTTAGAATCAACTTGGTGGCAACAAGCTTGTTACTATTGTTTTTAGTAGTATACCAGAATGACCATGCTTTTTCCAAAATAGTGAAATAGCGCTTAAAGCAGTTAATTGTCATCATGGAGACCACATGTAATAAGCATTGGATTAATTTTTTTTTCCATTTTAAATTGGCCTTGTTGACATCAAAGAAGTGCCGCCTACGTTGAACCGATTTCAGATGAAGGGGGCAGTGGGCTTAGTAGCCGGTAGGTGGAGAGTTGTGGGGCATGTGTTCACTTGGTTGGACAAAGCACAACTAGAACTTCTCACTGGGTGGCTTGGATCAATCTCAAGTACTGTTAGTGTTGCTAGTGCTGACTTTGAAAAATGGACTTCAGAGTGACCGTATGTACTAGGGAACAGGTTTCCTTAAGTTTCTCGACTCATTGGCTAGGAGAGGCACTAATTCTTGAGGGGTTTGAACATATCATGAAGCCGAGCCAGTATGGAAGAATTTCAAACAAATCAAACAGGGTGCTGAAGTTCCAGCTGTCTCATCTGCTTATGATACGTTCTTGTTGATCAGTGAATGTAGCTTAAGCCTTTGTATGGGCCCTCGGGGCGGATGAACTTTTAAGAGGGACCAGATAATGTTTGAATGGAGGGATTATATTTCAGGTGTTTTAGCTTGAAATTTATTTTTTAAAAAAAAAAGAAAAAATAATAAAAAAATTCTAAAGAAAGCCTGTGAAGCAAGTTGTTATTATAAACAGGCTGAGTTGTTTACCACAGAGAGTAAAATTGAGACCTATCTGCATTCTGGGACTGTGGTGTGGGTCCTAGCTGGGGTGGAACATTACATTTTGAATTATTCTCACCAGCAGGTAAAAGAATGAACAATCCTCAGGAAATGTCTTTGAAAAGGTAGAACAGTAAGAAATCCAAATTTTACCTACTTTATACAGACATTTAATACTTACAGCAAAAGCTTAGGCATTTCCAGGTTTCTGTCCAGCTGAGGACTGTCACAGAGATGAGAGAGCAAAATCTCCGACAGTTTAAAAATTGAGAGGCAAGGAGGAAAATCCCTGAAGTTAACGATCTAGGTTAGTTGGCCAGATGAAATTATTGTGTTTCAAAGGTTTTACATGTTTTTACCCAGTTGCCACTCCAATTTGCATATGTAGTAAAATTATTTATATTAAAAGTGGGAAATAATCTGTCAACTTTTTTTTTGTGCTACAGATTTATTAAAGGTGACAAAGAAGAGTGCTAGGCAGCAGTTCTCCACGTAAAGTCCCTGACTGTCCCTGACTGATCTGTCCACATGCCAGTTGTCATCCCCCCCCAAAAGGAATTCTTTCTAACCCAGATGTATCACTTAAAGCTTTTTAGAAACAAAATAATCAGGGACGTTTCTAGAGAGAAAAGTCTTCATTTTGGGGGTTTTTCCTTGAGGACTGGGGTAAAGAATACCTCTCACCAAAACTATCAGCACAAAACAGGGTATTGATTTTTAACTCTGATATTTCTATTGGAGTTGAATAATAAATAATTATCATAAGGGAAATACATTTCTAATAAAATTCCCTACATTCTAGAAACATCCCTGTTTTAATTTTTTATCTAAATCTTTTTGTGCTTTATCTGTGTAAAGAAAAAAATGTACTGAGTTTAAAGGCATTTTATTAACACTATGTACATATTAGCTGCTTTGTGTTCAGAATGGTAGCAATTGCTTTGTATATTAAAGTGATCCTTGTGAATTTGTGAAATATTGTCATAAAGTGCTTTTTTTCTTACTGTAATCTTTGTGGTATCAACTGTCGTAATGCCCTTTTTACACAAACATTTATGTGCAGTCACATAAACATGCTTTTAAAAACTTCTAAGTCTCTTTTTTGGGGATGGGATCTTTGTATTCTTATTTCAGCAGTGTTATGCCAGAAAATAGTGATCACAAGTAAAGTTGCAGAGCAACAGAAAACTAATTCAAGAAGCAAGAACATATCTTCAATTACTTCTCTCTCTTCTGCTACTCAGTTTTTAATACAAGAATCTCTCCTGACCCCTCTACGGAGGTTGAATAGCACTTATTTGAGGATTTGGTGATGTTACTGCCTTATTTAGGCAACTGAAAGAGGCATATGGTCGGCTGTGTTTCATGTCAAATGTCTAGTTTTACTGGAAGAGCACGTAAGGATAGACATTGTCTCCAGTACCCTTGCAGGTATAAAATCTTTAGTATAAAATGGATGAGATGTTGCTAATCTCTGTTGAAGGTATAAGAATAAATGATTCTTACACTGATCCAACTTCTGGAAATAAGCATTTGCATTTATTAAGTGATATTTTTTTTTCTGTCATGGTGTATTTAAACTAGTTGTACTTGTCCTACTGAAAGAGTTGGATTAATTTTATCTTCTCCTTTCTACAAAGAGTGACCACACAATTTAGAAATAAGTGTTTGCTTGGATCCACAACCAATACCCTTAGAACCAGCAGTCAAGAGAAGTATTGCATTGGGCAAATCTGCTGCCAGAGACGTGTTTAAACTACCAAGGAGTAATGATGTCAGTTTGATGCTAAGGTGTGCGTGAGTTAAGCCATGGTCTTTTCCTTCACGTTATGCATCTGAGAGCTGGGCAGTGACTACGGATGACAGAATTGATGCCCTTGAGCTGTGACTATAGAAGAGTACTGAAAATTCCTACATCCTGGAGAAAGTGCAGCCAGAATGCTCCTTGGAGGCAAAGATGAAAGCTTCATCTCACATACTTTGGACCTATTGTTTGGAGAGAGCTAGTACTTGGAAAGATAGAGGGACAGCAAAAGAAAAGGCCCTCAATGAGATGAGTTGGCCGGGTGACCACAGCAGTTGGCTCAAGTGTCAGAGATGAGGATGCAGCAGGATTCAGGTCTGTTGTCCACAGGGTTGCTATGAGTCGCACTTGACTCCACAGCATTGAACAACAATGTAAAAGGAGATGTTGTAATTACATGGAGAAAATTGGTGAAACCAGGATTGTTCGGAGCAAACCGGGATCACATACTTACGAGTCAGGTTCGGAGGCTAAGACCTGCCCTTGAACATCTCGCCTGCTGCTGTTTTTACCTCACACTGAGGGCTCATCAATACCTTTGCCACTGCATGCTCACTTCACAAATATTTTTATTATTAGTTGCTTTCTAAAACATTGCAGGTGTCCTTGTTAACAAATTCAAACTTAAGTTTTGATGCAGTTTGCTGAGCCTATTTTTTAAGGGAGTTGGTGGATTAAAGAAAGGAAATGCAAAACCCTGTTACATGGTTCCACTGCAGTCGAAGAACAAAGGAGATTTTATTTGTTTCTCAGTCGTTTACACCAGGAAGGCAGTTAAAATCGGTTTCCCTCCTCCCTTAGTAAATAATATAGACAGTCTGCATTCAAGAGATCCACAACTTGAAATGCAATAGTGGAAAAGTTTTACCATCTTTGCTTTCAAAGTTGAAGGGTTTGGATCATCTAATTTTTTTTTT
>NW_006399825.1:15021334-15024497 GCF_000299155.1 Elephantulus edwardii
ATACTATCATGTCATCTGCATAGAGGGATAATTTTACTTCCTCTTTGCCAATTTGTATGCCTCTAATGCCTTTGACTTTTCAGCTGCAGTATCTTACTCTGAGAAAGCAGGCTTCACAATAATATCCTCACCCTCAGTTTTAAGACAATGCAATTCTACTACTAGTTGCACACCATATGCCCTTTCTGTGACCTACTTTCTTGACAAGTTACTAAGTAGTTCAAGGAGGAATGATTAAAGCTGTATTAGTGAATGGGGCTGGTAACTACACAGTTTTTTTTTTTGTGTTGCAACCTTGTTTCCGATTTAGTGACTGCTGCTACAGAGTCAGATGGCAACAATAACATTATTAGGACTTTAAAAAAGGATGATTTAGTAGCAACTGAGGTTCCTCATTTTAGCCCCTTGGCAGCAAGATCTAAGATCCCTCATTCACACATAATAGCAGCTAACAGTCACCTTTGATACTGCGAGTTCTGATTGTGGCATTTGACAGAGCTGAAAGGAAGTTGTGCTACATGTGGTAGGAATGTGGGCAACAGAAGACACCAGAAGATAAAGCTGCCTTGTGGAGTCCTCCATCATAACCACCAGAGCTGGCTGGCTCATCCTCCAGGAACCACACCTCTTTGGCTTTGTTTTCCTTGCTTCTGTTCACAGATACTCTTGAAGACACCCAATCCAAACCATGGTCTTTTCAATTACTGGCTATGGAGTAAAGATGGACGATAAGTAAGGATGACAGGAGAATAATTGCTGCATTTGCGTTGTGAAGAAGGGAGTGCTGGGCTGCCACAAGGACAGATAAATACGCCGTGGAAGAAGTGCCACAAGGATCGTGAAACTTCATCTCTCATTCTCTGGGCATGTTGTTAAAGGAGAGCCCAGTGCTTGGAAAAGGACATCATATTTGGGAAAGTGGAGGGTCATCAAAGAAAGGGAAAACCCTCAACAGCATGGACCCACCAAGTAATGGTGGGCTCGAATAAGTTAGAGAGGATGAGGATTGGACAGGACCGGACAGGGTTCAGCTCCATTGTTCATAGGACCATGAGGACTTGACAACACTCAGTAACAATGTGAAGATGCACTCTGGGCACTGAAGTTACAAAGGAAAAGAGCCTATATCCTCTAGAAGGGCACATCCAAAGAATTGTAACAAGAAATTTTCTTCCTGACCCCTCTATTGAGCTGAATAAATACTCCACTGTATGTAGATGCCAAAGCTGCTTAAGTGGCACACATTCTCACTCTATGGCTAACGTGGTGCCCCAGAAGAAAAGCCTGGAAATTTGCATCCATAAAGTAGCCTATAAATATGGGGTCACTGGCCATTAGAATCAACTCAATGGCAATTAGTTTATGTATGCACCCCAGTTTATCCATTAGTGGACATTGGAATTTATACTATTTTGGCCATTGTGAATAGTTCTGCCATGAACAATTTATGCACAAATAATTCTATTGAGTATTTTCATTTCTTTTGAGTATTTACCTGGAAATGGAATTGCTGGTTCATACAGTAAACAGTAATCCTATTACTAATCCTATTAGTAACTTTTGGAAAAACCATCTTGCATTCTCATCAACACTGTATGTGGATTCATTCCAGGTTCTCCATATCCTCAACAAAGCTTATTTCCCAGAGTTTTGTTTTTATTTTTAAGTCATTTCCATGGGTCTGAAATGTTACATAGGTGTGATTTTTATTTCTCTAAAGACAAACTGGTGGCCTGGTGGTAAGGACATGTGGTGACTACCCAAAAAGTACATGGTTTGACTCCTCCAGCTGCTCCATGGGGAAAAAAGACAGGCAGTATCTTCCACGTGATTTAAGGCCCCTGCAAACCTGCCAAAGGATTGGATTTGAGTCAGTTACAACTTGGTAGCACATAATAACAATTCAGATCAATGATGTTGAGAATCTTCATGTATTGTTGCCATTCATAAATCTTTGAAAATGTCTATTCAGGTCCTGAGCCCACATTTTAATTGGGCTGTCTAGATTTTTGGTTGTATATCTTTCCTGGATACTAGACTTCTAGCAGATACATGACTTAACAAATATTTTCTCATTCTACAGACTTCTTAGAAGCTGTGCTGCAATCCCAAAGGCATGCAATTCGAGGCCACCAGCTACTCCACGGGAGAGGGATGGACAGTCTCTTTCCATGTGATTAACTGCCTCTTTAAACCTGTCAGAGAGTAGCTATGGGTCAGTTCTGACTCAGTGGTACACAACAACAATAACAATAACATAGACAGTCTTGATAATATCCTGTTAATATTTTCTGAACGGTCTCCCCCTCCAATTTTAGTTTGTTGTAGTTGAAAATATACATAGAAAATCATACCAATTCAAAAGCATGTATAGTTGAGTAGTATGAATTCTGTGAGTTCAAACATTCTCACCCTGTTTTGAAGTTGTTTTTTTATCAACAAATGTACAGCCCTTCAAGTGCTTACATAATTTTTTGAGTTGCTGTTGTCAATTTAGTCCCATATTTATAGATTTTAAAAAATCATAATGCTCAAGCTAACATTAGCTATAATATCCCTAGTACCACAGCGTCTTCTAAACCCAGCCTGCCCTTTTGGAAGTTTTCTGCTGATGTGCTGTTCCAGTCATTTTTGGATAATCTTCAGCAGAATCTTGCTTGCATGTGATATTAATGATATTGCTCTATAATTTCTGTACTCTGTCAGATCACCTTTCTTTGGAATGAGAACAAATATTAGAACTCTTCCAGTCAGTTGGCCATGTGGGTGTCCTCCAGATTTCTTGGCACAACTTGGTGAGCACATCTAGGGCAGCGTGCGTTTGTTGAAATATATGAATTGGTGTACTGTCAATTCCTGTGGCCTTGTTTTTCACCAGTTCTTTCAGAGCAGCTTGAACTTCTTGCTTCATAACCACAGGCTCTTGCTTATATGTTGTTTCATGAAGTTCTTCTGTGTCAGCCAACTTCTTTTGGTATAATGACTCTGTATACTCTTTCCCTCTTCTTTTAATACTACCTGGATCATTTAATATTCTGCCCAAAACATCCTTAAGTATTGCAACTTGAGGCATGAATTTGTTCTTCAGTTCTTCAAGCTTAAGAAATGCTGAGCCGCCAGCCGGGGGAACGCACCCCGCCGCCAGCCGGTGGGAACGCACGCC
>NW_006399825.1:15037243-15062632 GCF_000299155.1 Elephantulus edwardii
ATTTTTTTTTAAATTTTTTTATTTTATTTTATTATTTTTGTGTGCGTGTACCGTCAAATCAGCTCTGACTGGTACAGGAGGAGATTGCCCCTCCTTCCCCGGCAGAGCATCTGGTGAATTCGAACCGTGCATCTCTGGGATTGTAGTTGCAGCTTCTTGCCACTAGGCCACCAGAGCTCCCCTTGTTTAACACAATTTTAGGGGATACTTTTGGAGTAAGGTTTCAGTATTGTCTCGGACAGTAGTTTCAGGGGTTTGTCAACACTCTACAGTTCCAGAAAGTCTAAGCTCTATAAAAAGTTGAAATTAAGTTCCATATTTTTCCCCCTTTTGATCAGGACTCTTGTATGGAATCAGATTTAAATGTTCAGTAATGGTTCATAGGGATGCTATGAGTCGTCTACAAGCCAACGGCACTTAACAACAGAGAGAGAGCTCTGTGAGCCCGGTGGATAGAAAGTTATGCTGCTAAGTCAAAGGTGAGTGATTTAATCTGTGGCCTTCAGGCCTGCTTTTAATTGTTTTTGGTCAAACATTCTTCTAAGTGATATAGCACTGTCCATTTGCTATACAGACGTCATTCGTTTTTGCTGTGATGCTAAACATTGTGACACTGATGCATCAAATGCAATAATGGTTACCCATGGTGGGCCTCCCAGATTAAAAAAAGCTTGGAAGCAAGATTGGCATCCACTTCCAAAAGAGCTTGCCTCTGGAAACTCTATGAACTTGGAGAAATTATGAAAGTTATACAATTGTCCAGGCCTTTCATTCATAAGGTTGCTATGAGTCCTCTACTACTCGACAGCACTGAACAACATAACAACAATGATAGTTGGGCATTGCCCAGCTCTTGAGTCAGGATAAAAAGAGGCAGTTATTCATGGAAGCAATTAGGTACATATTCCAAATCCTCTTCAGATTTGAGATGCATTCATCCTCTGTTGCTCCAATTGAAATTTATTGTACATTCACAATGTCAGAACTTGAGAGGGAAATGGCTTTTCTATTTACTTCATTAGCCCCTGCTAGGTATATGGTCTCCAGCAGAACTTGAGAGGGAAATGGCTTTTCTATTTACTTCATTAGCCCCTGCTAGGTATATGTTCTCCAGCTACCTCAACTGTGGACACATGGTCTTACAAATTATCAATAGCTGTGGGTCTAATATAAGAGTGATTTCCACACTATGAGGAGACTCCCAATAGACTGGAGAGAGAGAGCCTCCAATACTCTGGAGAGAGTTACAATTGAAAGAAGACAAGCAGAAAAAGAGAGACTTTTCCAATGACAGCAAGACAAAGCCCATCAGAACCCCATTTCCAGGCCCTGATGCTAAGCTGATTTCTGGGTCAACTTGATGGAAAAGTTGGAAGCATCAGAAACCCCTTTCCTGGGCTTAAAGGAAGCTGACAAGGTATGCTCAACTTGTGGTGACCACCTGGGTCCATTTGATGAATGAAAATGGGAGATAATGCAGTAATAAAGAGACAGGCCAAGTATGGACATGTTCCTTCAGCTATGTATGAACTGTCCACCTAGCATGTTGAATAGTTAAAGTGAAGAAGAGTTGCTGGTTTGTGGAACAGGATGTTCTGTAGCCCATGTAGCTGATGCCCATGTGGACCTAACCAGAGATGGCTGGGGATGCACTGACCAGAACCCAACCATATGAAAAGAAGATGCTTCATTCTTTGAGCTAGTGTTGGTTACTGTTACCTGATGGTTTGCTCTGGGCATTTGTTTAGAGATGCAGATGCTCAAGATTTTGACTGTAATATAAGACTCTTCAGAGAAAAAGACATGCTTGTTTTGGATTAATGGTTTGATAGGACTGGGCAAATAAGAAATGTATTATCTAATAAGAGGATTAAGACATAAAGAGTGAATTAGCTGGCTTATGTACTTCTGTGAATACAGGTGATGGTAAGGGGGAAGAGTGACCTTCAGATAATCAGAGATAATGGCTAGAAAAGACAGGGGATGGTCTCTGGTGTCAGAATTTTTAAAAATGGCTTTGATAGATACATTGTGTTAACCCCTGCTAGAAGCATGGTCTTTAGCTACCTCAACTTGCAAATCATCAACAGCTGTGGGACCAATATAAGAGAGTCCTTTCCTTACTCTGAGGAAACTGGAAAGACTGTGGCAAGGTATAGCCTGACAAAACCCTGGAAATGGAACAAAGTTAAAAGGTTTTGCTTCTGGATAAGTGAATGAAGAACTGGTTTGTGGCTGTTATGAGACAGCTTGCTAGACAATTAAGGAAACTAGAGGTTTATCTGTGCTGTTGAATTGAACTTAAACTTTCTCACTTGTTGACTGAGAAGCTGTCTGAACTAATTGAGAAATTGTTTTGATATTAGTCTGTCTTGGGGCTGCTGCTTACTAAATCTAGATTTTCACTATGGGATATCTTTTGTCTCCTCTCCACACACCTTATTTCCTAATAAACTGCATGTTACACCTGTACCATTCACAACCTTGGAAGGCTGCTTGCAAACTTTTAAGATTTCAGGCATTAGGCAAAGAGCTAGTAGGTAAAACATAAGCACTGGACAAATTAAACTAGATATCACATCAAGCCATGACCAAAACTCAAAGCAACTAAATCCCACATGATTATACCTAAGCAACCTTAACAGCTGCTTTCCCCTTATAAATACATCATACAACTTTTGCCTGTCCAACTTTCTACAAGTGTGCAACTTATTGACAGCAATTACAATAACTGGTTGTACAACCCTACTTTTAATCAGTGCAGTTTTTCTGTCACCAACAATCAACATTTTCCCTCTCCCATCTCTGGTACCCACTAGGAAACTAGTCTCTGTACATTTATTTGCCTTCTCTTTTTAACTAATGAAGTTATAATAATATTTTTTTTTTGTGATTGGCTTATTTCACTCAGTATAATTACTTCACACTCTATCCATATTGTAGTATGTCTCAAGGCTTCATTACTCTTACTGGTTAAGTAGTATTCCATTGAATATATTCCACGTTTCGTGTATCTATTCATCTGCTAGTGAGCATTTAAATTGCTTCCACCTTTTGGCTACTGTGCTGCAATGAACACTAGTGTATATATGCCTCTTTTTGAGCCTGCTTCCAAGTCCTGTGGATATATTCCTAGGAGAGCTGTTGGGCCATTCAGTAGTTTTAGTTTTCGAGTAAGTGCCAGTTTTCCACAACTTCTTTAGTTGTTGTTGGTATGTGCCATCGAGTCGCTTGCAAATCATAGTGGCCCCATGTACAAGAACTCTAAACTCTGTTCTATTCTGTGCCAACCTTGCCATCCCAAATGCACTCATTCCCACCACTCCAGTCACAGAATCGATCCATCTCATTGAGGGTCTTCCTCTCCTGTGCCGTCCCTCCACTCTGTCAAACATGACCAGTCCCTCCTTGCAACATGCCCAAAGTATGTCAGATGAAGCTTCAGAATCTTTGACTCCAAGGAGCATTCTGGCTTCACCCTCTCCAGGGCAAACCTGTTTGTTCTCCTAGCAGTCCATGGTATATTCAACACTCTTCTTCAGCACCACAGATCAAAGACATCAATTCTCTACCATCCCTATTCACTGTCCAACTGACACATAGCACATAATTGCGAAGACTATAGCCCGGATCGGGCCCACCTTACTCTCCAGCCTGACCTTGATGATCTTCAGTACTCTTGAGATGTCCCTCACAGCTGACTTTCCTAATGAAATTCATCTCTTGATTTCTTGGCTGCTATTACTGTGGAGCCAAGTAAACTAAAACTTCCTTTAACCATCTTAACATTCCCACCATCCATAGATAAGGGTTCCAATTTCCTCATCAGCAGTTGTTATGTTCTGTTCTAAGCCATCCCAGCAAGGGTGAACTCATATTTGCTTGTGTGTTTCTCTTGCTTTTCTTTGATGGTGAATGATGCTGAGCATTGTTTCGTGAGTTTGGACACGGTTTCCGAAGATATTCTCCCAGTCACTAGCTAGTTGTCTTGTGTGTGTGTGTGTGTGTGTGTGTGTGTGTAAATTCTTTTGACACGCAAGTTTTTAAAATTTCTGAGGTCATATTTATTTCTTTTGCCTTTTGCTGTTTGTGCTTTTATAATTCAATGATCCATTGTTGAAAGCTAAGCTGACAACATTGTCCCTGCTTCTTTTAAGACTTTCATGGGGTTTTTGCCTTACTTTTTAAACTTTGTTTTTAACTTAAAGGTGCATTTTTTGGGAGAAAAAACACTGATCAGTACAAAAGGGTAAACAGTAAAAAGCTGTTTATTTAAGCTGCATCCTTTTACTCACAAATTAGGTATGTAACATGAGGGTACACTGTGCATCCTTGCTTATCTACCTCTTTCACACAAATTATCTAAACATTTTTGTGTTTTACTTTCCGCCACTGTCATGGAGAGAGTTCTACTTCAGAATACGTGCATCTGCTCCCCTCATTCTAACGGATACTCAGTTCCTGTGTTGCTATTTCCTGGCTTATTTTAAAACTGTATTCTTCTATAGACATTTAGATTGCTTCACTTCATTTTTTTTAACTGTTACATACACAAGCTAGCATATCTCTGGAGTAGATATTGGGAATTGAGTGAAGTTCTCTCAGTATTCTGTATTTCTTTTCTAACACTGTCCATTAAATTAATAAAAAACTACATTAGTATCTTTTCATGTCAAACTTCACTCTATCTACTTTTTAAGAGGAAAAAAAAACCCTAGGAGTTACAGAATCAGCCTCAGTATCAGTGAGACTGGCTCAGAATAGGGCAGGCTTCTGAGCTGTTGTACATAGGGTCGAGATGAGTCTTGGGCAACTCAAAGGACAAAACATCAACAGGTAGGCCTTCCTTTTGTGCTTGCTTCTGTTTATACTATTTTGCTTCTCATCTCCTTTAGGAGCAACTCTCAGCAAAGAAACATTTTTCAATACACTATCATTTCTAGTGTTAACCCTTTCCTGGTTGAAGAAGGAAAAGTGTAACATGTTTTTTGTCCCTAAAAGATTTTTAAAACTTATCAAATATTTAAGGCTGTTGTTATGTGCCATCGAGTCACTTGCGACTCATAGCGACCCTATGTACAACAGCCCTAAACCCTCCTCTATCCTGTGCCAATCGCACTGCCTCTGACACACCCATCCTGATTACCCCAGTCACTGAATCAATCCAGAGGGTCTTCCCTCCTATGTCATCCCTCCACCCTCCCAAGCACCTCTCCAAGGACCTCTCCCTCCTTACAACATGTCCAAAGTATGTCAGACGAAGCCCCAGAATCCTTGCGTCCAAGGAGCAGCCTGGTTTAACCTTCTCAAGGATGAATCTGTTTGTTTTCTTGGCAGTCCATGGTACATTCAATACTCTTCTCCAGCACCACAGCTCAAAGGCGTCAATTCTCCTTCTGTCCTCCCTAGTCATTGTCCAGCTCTCTGATACATAACAAGTGATTGCAAAGACCATAGCCTGTATCAGATGCACCTTAGTCTCCAGAGAGACACCACTGCTCTTCAGTACCCTGGAGAGGCCCCTAACAGCAGACTTTCCCATCGCAATACATTTTTTTATTTCCTCGCTACTGGTACCAAGAGTGTTGATTGTGGAGTCAGTAGACTGAAGTTGTGAACAATCTCAATCTCTTCACCATCCATCCTAATGCTGCCAATTGGTCCAGTGGTGAGAATCTTCGTCTTCTTGACATTGATCTTCAATCCAAACTGAAGGCTGTAGTCCTTGACCCTCTGCAGCAAGCATTTCAGGTCCTCCTCAGTTTCAGCAAGCAGGGTTGTGTCATCTGCATAACACAGATTGTTAATAGATCTTCCACCAATCCTGAAGCCACACTTCTCCTCACAGAGCCCAGCCTCCTGGATATCTTTTCTGCATATAGATTGGAAAGGTATGGAGATAGGACATATCCCTGATGCACACCCTTCCCAATTTTGAACCATTCAGTGTTTCCTTGCTCTATTTTGAAGACTACCTCCTTGTCCAAGTATAGGTTTTGCATTAGAACGATCAAGTGTTCTGGGATTCCCATTCTTCTCAGAGTCAGCCACAGTTTGTTATGATCCACACAGTCAAACGTCTTTGCATAATCAATGAAACACAGATAGATATTCTTCTGGTATTCCCTGCTTTCAGCTAAGATCCATCTAACATCAGCTACAATATCCCTAGTACCATGACCCCTTCTAAACCCAGCCTGGACTTCTGGCAGTTCTCTGCTGATGTGCTGTTCCAGTCGTCTTTGGATAATCTTCAGTAGAATTTTGCTTGCATGTGAAATCAATGAGATTGTTCTATAGTTTCCACACTCTGTTGGGTCACCCTTCTTTGGAATGGGAACAAATGTAGATCTTTTCCAGTCAGTTGGCCATGTGAAAACCCTATGTACAACAGAACAGAGTAACAGAGGGGGCAATGAGGTAGAACTTTCAAGTATGGAAATACAAAGAAAGAGAAACAGTTGTAAGCAGACACTAGTGATTGGAACATGGAATGTGAGAACCATGAATGTAGGAAAATTAGATATTGTTAAGAAAGAAATGGAACGCACAAATATTGACATACGGGGCATTGGAGAGATGAGATGGACTGGCATGGGGCATTTTGAGTCAGATGATCATATATTACTCTGGAGATGAAAAGGCGAGGAAAAATGGAGTTGCTTTCATAGATAAAAAAGTCACTTCTAGATCCATCTTGAAGTACAACATTGGGAGTAACAGGATAATATCCATATACTTACAAGGAAGTCCAGTGAATACCACTATCATTCAGATATATGCATCAACAACCAGAGCCAAAGAAGAAATAGATGATTTCTACCACCTTTTACAGTTGGAGATTGGTCGAACATGCAATCAAGATGCTTTGAATGGGTGACTGGAATGCAAAAGTTGGGAACAGAGTAGAAGAATCAGTAGTTGGAAAACATGGACTTGGTGAGAGAAATGAAGCTGGAGATAGAATGATTGAATTTTGCAGAATCAATAACCTATTCATTGCAAATATTTAAGGTAAAACAATAAGTGAGCTATAAAGGAACCCAGCTGACACATCACTTAGCTGCTCAGTGGTTAACTAAAAGGTTTAAACCTACCTAATGATTCTGATCTGTTCTTCATAAGGCCGCTATGAGTAATGACCTGGCAGCACCTAGCAAGTGACTTTGTGGGAAAAGACCTGCTTCTGTAAAGATTACCACCTAGAAACCCCACTGGGGCACTTCTACTATGTCACACAAGGCTGCTGTAAACCTAAATGTCACTCAGCACAAGGGCGGCCCTGGCTTCATGTGATTCATGTCAGTGCTAAACCAGAGTATCTTAGTTTCCCAGAACAAAAGCCTCCCTCTTCCTTGTAGAGGGACATTATCTTGGGAAGATGGAAGGATGGTCAAGAAGACTCTCAACTGAGTGAACTGACACAATGACTGCAGCAATGGGCTTGAAGGTGTCGGAGATTGTGAGGATGGCATGAGATAGGAGATGGTTTGGATCTGTTGTTTAGAGGGTTGACTATGAGTCATTCTTGACTCAGTGACCCCTAACAACAGTAACATAGAGAACACTTTGGTGGCCTAATGGTAAGAAGTTGTGCTGCAGTCCCAATGGCATGTGATTTGAATCCACCATATGCTCCACAGGAGGATGGGCAATCTCCTTGTGTTTTATTTGCTGCCTCTGAAAACTCACTGGAGGGTCAGCTATGAGTTGATTCTGACTCAAAAGCAAACAACAACAACATACTTTCTGCAAAACTGTGCCTCATTCCTGTTACAGAACTTAAAAATGCCATCTCTCTCCAGCTAATTCTGAACTGCAGTCAGATTGTGAATATTACCAAGTATAAATCATGTTTATTTCACCAACTATTAAGTCATAACCTCTAAGACCACCTACCAAAACTGGACACATACACAATGATTTTTTTTTAAGTGATGGTTTATTTTTATTAAGAACTTTAGAATTGAAAAATAATGCTTGCTATCCTTCAAGTACCATAAACTTAATGAACAGAGGTTAAATGAAATTGATTGTTGCAGGTAAATCTTTTACTTAAATTCAGGGTAAACGTTACATGACTATGCAGTGATATGCTAAAATCTCTGAAAGTTTCTCTCTGGTGGCACAGTGATTAAGCATTCAGCTGCTAACTTGAACATAAGTAGTTTGAACTCTCTCACCAGATGTACCACATTAGAAAGATGTGGCAGTGTTCTTCAGGAAAGGTGACAGTGCTGGAAGCTCTATGGGGCAGTTCGCCTCTGTCCTTAATGTCACCAAGTCTGAATTAACTAGATAGAAATGGAGTATTTGGGAATTTATGACAGCTAACAGCAACTTGTTTAAGGAGAAATAATGCACCGAAACTTATTTCACAAGGTAGATACGGATTTAAGGTGCCTTCAACTTGACTAATACCCATGTTATTTCTGTGCTGTTGAATCAAGTATGACTCATAGAGCCCCAATGAACAAATACCTGAACTCTGTTCTATAACTATCATTGTTTCTCTAATGTTTATGATAGAGTTTCCAAAGGCCTGCTGTTTAGGAAGTGGATCCCACTCCTGCTTCCTAGCCTGACTTAATCTGGGAGCTCCATCAAACTCGGTCCACCATGAGAAACCCTTATGGCATTTGACACACCAGTGACACAGCATTCTGTTCTCTCTGTACAGCAAACTGACTGACAAGTGCTGTACCACTTAGATACAAAGGCCACCCACCTGTCCTGACTGACTTAAATAAGAGGCTTCCAGCCTACTGCTGATTGTTGACTAAACCCAGCTGACCTATCAGCTTATACGATTGTTAACAAAACAAAAAAGTGACCTAACTGTTTACACCAGACTTTTAACTAAATAAAGAGAACCTATTCTCTGTTAACATTTGAAATATAATGTTGTTAAGGTGCCATCGAGTTGACTAACCCTAACCCTGACTAATACTCATAGCAACTCTCTGAGCAGCAGATCTGAACTTGCCCTTCCCTGGACCACCCTCATAGTCTCTGTCTGCTGTGGTGGTCACTGTGTCAGCCCATCTCATTCACAGCCTTCTTCTTTTCCCCTCACCCTCTACTTTTCCCGGAATGATGTCTCTGTCTCTCCAAGAACTAGCTCTTTCTGAATATATGCCCAAAGTAGGCCTCTTTCCTAAATATTTTCTTTCAAGGAGGTAGGTCAGTCCCTTTGGGAATTTCACTTTCTTATAAATTTATCTTTATTATTTTATCCTCAAAAAAAAAATGTCCAAAGGAAGTGAGGCAATGTCTCACCAACACTGTCTCCAAGGAGTACCTGGTTGCTCTTTCTTCCAGGTACATAAACTGTATGTGGTAAGGTAAAACACTGCAGTGGTATATACTAAATTCCACAGTCTTTATATTATTGCTGCCCCATACTGTAAAAAGAATTTGATCATTAAAGATTAACTTGAAAAACTTTTTGTAAGAGTCTAACTGTGCATTTTGTTGTTGTTAGTCAACTACAACTCATCAACTCTATGAACAACAGACTAAAACCCTGTCCTGCACCATCTACACAACCTCACCATCCACAGGCCCACTGTTGTGGTGGTCACTGTGCCAGTCTGTCTTCTTGGGGGTCTTCATCTTGTTTGCTGACTCAATGCCTTTCTTACCATGATTCCGTTTTCCAAGGAATGGCATCTCCTGATATCATGTCCTATGTGAGATGATGTTTTACGATCCGTGCCTTTAAGGAACATCCTGATTCTACTTCCTCTGAGGCAGATTTGTTTGTTCTTTTAGTATATCAACACTCCACCAACACTGTAGTCCATATGCTTCAATTCTTCTATGATCTTCCCTATTCATTTGAAGCAAATGAAATGCCATACGCTGGGTCAAGTGCAGCTTACTCAGCCTGTAAACACACCCTTGCTCTTTAGCATTTTAAAGAGATCCTTCACCACAGATTTTCCCAATGCAACTACCTTTTGCTTTCTTGACTACTACCAGGGATGCTGACTGCAGACACAAGAAAACAAAAATTGCCCACAACTTCAATTCCCCCCCCCACCCCATTTATTAAGATGTTGCCTATCAGTTCAATTTTGAGGGGTTTTAAGAGTAATCCGTGTTAAAGGCTGTAGTCTTCGATCTTCTCCCATAAGTGCTTTAAGTCTTACTCTCTGCAAGCTAAGTGTGTCATCTGCATAACACAGGTTGTTAATGAGTCTTCCTCCAATCCTGAAGCCACATTCTTCTTCTCGTAACTCAACTTCTCAAATTATTTGCTCGGTGTACAGAATGAAGTGGTATGGGAAAAGGACACAACCTTACACCTTATTTCATTCCATGTAGGTCTGTTTAAACGACTGCTTCTTGGTCAACCTTTGAACTGCCTTCTTTTGGGTTGAGAGTTCAACTCCCTATGTGCCAGAGCTCTCAGAGTTCATATAGTGTCTTCAAAATTACAAAATCAGTATCTAAAACCCAAGATCTTGAACACACGGAGTTATTCTCCTGTTTTGCTAAGAACTGAGTTACTAATTACAAGCTCATTAAATGTCACCAATCCATGAGAGAATGGCCTGTTGGTGGCAATGACATCTCTTACCTAAGTGAGCACAGCACTAGTGCAGCCAACACTTCCTCGGTAACCTACTTCTTTTAAATCTAATTAATTTAGTACTCATTTTTTTAACATTAAAATCTCTAAGAGTTTATTGTCTTGCTATATAAGATGAAGCTTAGAACTAGATCACTTGACACTTTCTCTTATTTCCTCCCAGTTCAAAGTGCTGGCATCTTTTGATGGCCAAGATTCTTTTAGATCTGCAGTTTGGCTCAACATAATCAAGTCCTAACACAATCTTCTTTGTAGTTTTCACCTTTTTCTGAAAAACTGGCTTGGTCGCCCACCACAGCCATTCTGCTTCCTATCGTAACGCCGCCTTTCCTGGGCACACAGAGAATCTTTGTCCTTCTTGTATTGTGTCACTCTGTGTGGTTGCTGCTTGCCACACTTCTTGCAGAAAGACTGGCGAGTTTTTGGGAACACTGACCGTATTTGTAGGAGCCCTATATGCTCAGAAAATGAATTTAGTACTTTTAATTCTTTTCAGATGTGAGAAATGTTATGAAATGTGAAATTTCTTCTTAAACCCTTTTAATTGAAATTAACCACATCAGTAAGGAAAGTAATTCTTCAGAAGTGCATCATTAATGTACTTTGTGGTTTGCAAGCTGTCAGTTCTGACTTGTAGCAACCTTACAGAACACAGAACTGTCCCACAGGGTTTCCAAGGCTGTAATATTTACAGAAAAAGCCCTAGTGGCATAGCAGGTTAAGTGTTGGGCTTTAACCAAAAAGAGAACTATTCAAATTTTGTAGTGGCTCTGCCAGAGAAAAGGCAAATTGTCTTCTCCCTTTGTGTGAAAAAAAAAATTGTTCTTCCAGAAACTATTTGAACATCTACTAGAACTATGTGAAATCTATACCTGGACCAGGAAGCAGTCATCAGAACAGAGCAAGGAAACTACATGGTTCAAAATTGGGAAGGGTGTGTGCCAGGGATGTGTCCTATCTCCATACCTTCCCAATCTATATGAAGAACAGATTATCCAGGAGGCTGAGTTCTCTGAAGAGAAATGTGGCATCAGGATTGGAGATAGATTCATCAACAATCTGTGTTATGCAGATGACACAACCCTGCTTGCTGAAACTGAGGACCTGAAGTGCTTGCTGCAGAAGGTCAAGTAGTGTAGCCATCAATATGGATTGAAGCTCAACATCAAGAAAACAAAGATCCTCACCATGGGGCCAATTGGCAGCATCATGATGGATGGTGAAGGGATTGAGATTGTTAACAGTTTTAGTTTGCTTGGCTACACAATCAACAGTCTTGGTACTAGCAGGAAATTAAAAGATGAATCACATTGGGAAAGTCTGCTCTCAGTGACCTCTCCAGAGTACTGAAGAGCAACTGTGTCAGTTTGGAAACTAAGGTGCATGTGATCCAGGCCATAGTCTTTGCAATTACATGCTATGTATCAGAAAGCTGGACAATGACTAGGGATGATAGGAGGAGAATTGATGCCTTTGAGCTGTGGTGCTGGAGTACTGAATATACTATGGATTGGTAGGAGAACAAACAGGTTCTTCCTAGAGAGGATGAGACCAGGCTGCTCCTTGGAAACAAGGATTCTGAAGTTTCATCTGACATACTTTGGACATGATCCCGCAAAGCAGGATCAGTCCTTGGAGAGGGAAGTTATGCTTGAGAGAGTGGAGGGAGAGCACAAGAGAGGACGACCCTCCACGAGATGGACTGATTCAGTGACTGGGGTAATGCAGGTAGGTGTATCAGAGACAATAAGATTGACACAGAATAGAGCAGGGTTTAGGGCTGTTGCACATAGGGTCACTATGAGTCGCAAGTGAGTTGACGGCACATAACAACAAACACCACCAACCAGAACTTCAGACATTTCTGTCATAAACTAAAACATGATACATCTACGAAGTTATATATTTACAAAACAGCTCTCTTGTAGTAGTCATCCTAAGTACTCAATGTTACACATATATTTCTTTTATCTTTGCAATAGTTAAGGAGTTGCCCTGCCAACTCAAAGGTACATGGTTCGAATCCACAAGCTGCTTCAAGGAAGGAAGATGGGAATCTCCTCTAGTGCAATTTACAACCTCTGAAAACCCACTGGAGGATCAGCTATGAGTTGGCTCCAATGCCATGGCACATAATAAAAATCACGGGGGGGGGGGGGATGCTACCAATACCTACTACTGAATAACTTACCTAACAACGGTGTACAGCAATGTGAAAACTGAGGCTTGGTAAAGTTTGGAGTTTTCATTTTTGAAATGAAACAAGCACACTTAAAGTGTATCACAATTTTCAGTAGAAGTGAACATAGTCCTAACTTTGTTAACATTCACAACAGATACGCTGTGTGCTGGTCAGTATCCTCCCTCCCTCTCCCCACAACTGAAGCACCCATCTCCCCAACTTCTGGGAATCTCAGTGTTGTCCCTGTCTGGAGTTGTCTTCCACCCAAGATTATGCCTTACAGCCATTAACTGACTTCTAGAAGTCTGGGCCCTGCTCTTGATAAGGCACAGCTGCAAGACAACCCAGCTCTGAAACTGACTGAAGTCTTCCTAGTCTGCATCCCAACCCAACCTTCCTCTTCTCCAGTCCTCCTCCCTTCTCTGAGCGGTTGATCCCAAAAGCATTTATATTGACATTTTCTGTACTGTGACCTCCATCATTGGATCTTATTTTCCTGGGAAACTGACTTAAGACATCATAATAAATGCAAACCAAGAAAACCACTTGATTTTCACTTATAGAACTGAATTGTTCCTGCTCAGCTTCTTGGTTTTTTTTATTCTATTTGAAAGAGTTCTGGTAGAAGGTCAGTAGTTCAAGTCTATCAGCAGATGGGCAGTCTCCTCAAAGATGTACAGCCTTGGAAATGTGATTGTGGGTCCCAATTAAGTAAAAATTAATTTAACAGACATAGCTTTTTATTATTTATAGACTGCGTGGAGTGTTTATCATTTCTACTTTTGTCTGATCTTGATATTTTGCTTTCCCCAGTTAACAGAACACACCATTTCCTGAAGTCCACTGCTTCTATACACACACCCATCTTACTACCTAATCACAAAGTTAGGGTCTTAAAAAGAGTTCAACTTCAATTAATATTTTAATTTGTAATCCAAGATGAAGGGTCCCTGGGGGAACAATGCATTATATACTGGGATGCTAAGCCCAAAGTCATGGTTCCAAGATGAAGGGTCCCTGGGGGAACAATGCATTATATACTGGGATGCTAAGCCCAAAGTCATGGTTCAATTCCAAGAGACTCCAAGAAGAAAGGGTAAGCAGTTGCCTCCCATAAAGATTCCCAGCTTCAGAAACCCAGGGGAGGCCAAGGCACTCAAGCTGGACTCGACTTGAAAGCAACAGGTCTGGTTTGGAATCCAAGAAGAGACTGCCTTTCATTATAGTATTGGTGACATTGCAAGGGTTTTAATTTCTTTGTTTTAAAACATCTTCCATGTTCTTGGAACGGTGCTGGCATTTTATGGTTTGGTAGATTATGGATATCTCCATTTCATGTGCATTTATTAGAATTGTGTTGAACTCACTATAAATCACAGAATAACTTCAATGCAACTTTTAAGTTTCTACTTAACATACTCATTTTGGAAAATTTTCTTTAAAATTAATATGTGGTGTTGTTACGTGCTGTCAAGTCACTTGCGACCTATGTATAAACAGCCCTAAACCCTGCTCTATCCTGTGCCAATCTCACTGTCTCCTACACACCTACCCCCATTACCCCAGTCACTGAATCAATTCACCTCAAAGAGGCTCTTCCTCTCCTGCGCCGGCCCTCCCCCATCCCAAACATGATATCCTCCTCTAAGGACTAGTCCCTCTTTGCAACATGCCCAAAGTATGTCAGACAAACCTTCAGAATCCTTGCCTCCAAGGAGCAGCCCAGTTTCACCCTCTACAGGAAGAACCTGTTTGTTCTCCTAGCAGTCCATGGTATATTCAATACTCTTCAACACCACAGCTCAAAGGCATCAATTCTCCTTCTAAAATTTAATATGAATATGGCTTAAAATTTATTTACAAGGTTTGTATGTATTTATAAGGTTTGTATGTGTGTGACTTCATGAAGTCTACCAGAGAGAACTATGCAATGAGATAATAAACTCACCCAAAGATCAATACCCACTACATAGAATGTAATCTTTTCATGCAACAAATATTTGTGTGGTTTTGATACACTAGGTACTGAGGCAGGGAGCAGGAGATTGGCAAACATGTAAGGGAAGATGCAATCCTTGCTTTACTGGAAACTACAGACACTGAATGAGCAATTTTAAGTATGACAGAAGGTCTTTCTAGTTGGACATAAGTTATCTTCACATATTAAGGCAAAATTACATTTTTTTCCATTGTCATCCATAAGAAAGGGCAAAGCTGAAGGGCCAAACCGGCTTTTCATTCAAAGAAGATAAGCTACTTCCAGCACATGCAGGCATGAGATTCATGCAGGCATGAGATTGTAAGCACTTTCAAAAAGTTAAATTTTGTTTTGCCTTCTTCCTTCGTTTATATACATAAATCTGGGAACTTACACCCTAGTTACAAATGATTTAAAATATTTAAGATCTAAATAAAACAGGCAGTTTGGTAGCATGAACAAGTCAATGAATGTGTATCAAACCTTTCATATTCAGAAAATTTAAAAACTGGATTAAAGATTACATACCTTTGAATACATCTTAAAGTAAGTAGCATGATTTAGCGTCAACCAGAAAGAAATACTGGTTTAAAGACATCTTTACACTAGCCCTTTTTATTATCAATGCAACTATTTCTCAACATGGGCCAGTGAGAAACACAGGACAACATAAACCAAAACCTCACTTTCCTTTAACACTGACTTGTTTTCAGGGAGAAACATAACAAAAATGTCATAGCAATGGGACAAGGTGTTGTCTGTTTCAAAAGTGGACATGTGTTCTGTCCCTTGAAAATTTTTGACTCAAATTTTGGAGCAGCTAATCATTTAATGAAATATGCTAGAGGTCTTCTAGTCTAAGAACTTAACTGACCCATTCAGTGACAATAGTCTTAAAAATCACAGTCAACTTGTATGTAAACCAGTAAAAAAGAAAAATTTTATTTAAAAAAAAATATTATAGCTAACTATAGGTCCTCTCTCTCATTGCGTCTTTGGGCTTTGTAAATACGGACATCTTTCCCAGGATCATAGTGAACCTCAATCACAGTAAACTGTCTCTCCAGCATTGCTAAGAAGTTGTTATCCCGTTCATAACGAATTCGGCAAGCTAGCAGAATCACAGCACGGTCACCACAGAGATATCCTAGAGTGTGAAGAAGATCTGTGAATGTTTCTTCTAAATATATGATATCAGCTCCAAGTATCAGGTCAAATTCTCCAGGTGAAAAACTGCCCAGGTTCTGTCCCCAAGTCAGTTCCTTAACAACGGCTCTGGGTTGGATATGGGGAGGTAGGTTGGCTTCAACATTTGATTTAAGGAATTCTAGTGCTACTTTTCGATCCGTGATAGTCACATGAGCACCTGGAATGTGAAACAAAAACAAAGTCAAGTGTACATCAGTAGAACTCATGAAAGGCAGGGAGAGGATCAAGTTAAACAGAGCAGAGCACCAGTGTCTAAACGTTCCTCTGCTAAGTAATGCCCTTCAGGGACAGCTGCAATCGCTCAGGACAGTGGACCTGCAGCTATTTCCACACTGCCTACTGGCAAACGTGACCCCGGGATGTGCCTCTATGACGCACCAGCTGCTTGCTGATGTTGTACTGATGACGGGCAGCATCACCAAGTGACAACAATCGAAGGCTTCTGAATTCTGCAAGCACAGCTGTCTCCGTCCCCACTTCATGGCATTCCTCCTATGTTCTTCAAGGTAGTATGTTTCCAAGTAAACTGGAATCCAAGAATAAGAAATCTGGGAGTAGCCTAATAAATATGGGATTCTCAAAAAAACTCAAGATTCTAAGCCAAAAACAGAGAAAAGATGTTTTCTGGTGTTAAAGCTAAAAGGTAATTAAGGAGGAGATTATCTGGCTTCTAAAAAAATTTTACTCCATCTCTATGCTATCAGGAAATAGCCAACCAATATGTACTTATGTAACATGCATGTAATGATTAAGAAATAATGACCTTCTAAGGCAGTATGAAAGTTTTTGACTGAAATACTAAACAATGTTATTAATGCTAAGTTTTTAAATGCACTGTGCAGAATTTACTGGGGTTTAGTTATGAGGGTCTGTGACTGCTCAGTGATAGCCCTCTCCCATTCTACACAGGTGACTCATGTCTGCTTCCCAGCTGACATAACTTGTGTGAAATCACCACCCGTTTGTCAGAAGGCTGTGTGTTCCTATGATGCTTAGAGGCCTAGAAAAAGGGACCTAGTGAGCCAACCACAAAATCAGCCACGGAGAACCGTACAGATCACAATGGTCCAATCCTGTGGCCAGGTTCCCAGGAGTCAGAAGTCAACTTGATGGTATCGAGTCATTTATTATTAACCCAGTTTTATAGGTTCTTTACCCAGAACTTAATGTCCTTTTTGACTCAACATGGCTTTGAAAAGACTGAACATAAAGTAAACCCTAAAACACCTCATCTGTACCACAGGAACAATCCAGGAAGGTTAAGCCGATTTTGTTTTAGCCCCACCACTCTGTTTCAAAGTTCTACGGTCATGTGCTTGCATCTGCATCAGCCTGTAATCTTTATCGATTATTCTCCCACAGGATTCCAGAGGAGCTGTACTAAGCGGGCACTATCCCAGTGGTAGCTTTTCATGTTCCTGATATGTAGTATCAGGGCAGCACTGAACTCGACATGCGCTATCCTAGAGTGTGGGAACAATGCAAATGTCTGAGCCATTAGACTGCACCTGTGTCCTGGCACCTTCAAGTAGTGTAGTGATGCCAAGGATAAAAGAAGGCTTAAGCCAAGAGTTAGCCTGCAGGAAGGCTTAAGACCTGATCACTTTGCATTCTAAATACACTACTCTGCCAGAGTGAAAACAGCATTTAGAAGACAAAGCAGAGGTAAAAAAGGCCAGGGAGAAGGCAGATGTGACCACACAGGAGGCAGGTGAAAAGAGCCTGACAACCTGAGTTTTTCTCCTGGGTTTCCACCAAACAGCATTTCAGAAAGTATGTTAATCTCCTGGAACTCCAGTGTCACTTGGAAAAACAAATTAAAATGAAAAACACCTACCTACCTTACATGGAGAACAAGAGCTGGGACAGTAGGAGGTGGAAAGGGAAAATGGGAGTAAAAAAACCAGTTAATAGGTGGAATCAGCAGGGCTCAGGAAAGGCTGGAAAACCAAGAGTCAAGATGATGGCTTAGATGTCAACTTGGAACAAAGGAATAAAGAGGAGTTTGGCAAGAGAAGAGTCAGACAAGCAGAAGGGGTGTGCAAAGAGGAAGAAGAGTTGGAGTTTAAACATGGGATTTCTGAGATACTGAGGAGTCAGGAGACACCACTTTTCAGTTACACATATAACTCGGAGATCAGAGAAGATTCACACTAGAATAAAAGAAAAGACAATTTCTTCCTGAGCATATGTATTTTAGGATAGTGTTTTCCAGGAGTGCTGGGTATTAGAATTACCTAGGAAGTTTCTGAAATCCAGATTGCTATCCCAACTTACAGATCCTGGTCTAAAGGATGGGACTGTTTCTAAGACTAGTTGTCAAATCCCAGGAAGGATTCAATACAGTCATATGGGGAGATTTTCAAACTAAAAACCAGAGTTGGTGAATCAGAACTGGATTTAAATTTTAACTTGACAATCTATCATTTGTGTGGATATGGGGAAGTCACTTCACCTCTAACAAGCCTTCCAGCCACCCCCTGGATGCTCTGACTGATCACAAAGGATGGCCACGAGGAAGAGAGATGGCAAATAAATAGTATCCAAAACTAGCAATGATCCACTCACTCACTGCCGATGGATCAGAACCAACTCTTAGCTGACTTTCCAGTAAGTTTTCAAAGGCTGCAAATCACTCAGGAGGAGACTGCTCATCTTTCTAACTGGTGGATTCAACTGCATGCCTTTGGGTTGGCAGTACAGTTCCTTGACACTAGGCCACTGAAGCTCCCCTTATAAATGTTATTGTTAGGTGCCATCGAGTATGACTCACAGTGACCCTAAAAACACCACATCTGAACTCTGTCCTGTTCTGTGCCATCTTCACACTTCCTGTTACATTAGAGCCCTTGCAGCAGTCACTGTGTCAATCCACCCTAGCTAAGGTTCTTCCTCTCCTTCCTTGACTCTCCACCCTTCTAAGCATCATGTCACTCTCCAAAGAATAGCCCCTCCTAGCAACATGCCCAAATTATGTGAAGTGAAGCCTCATCATCCTTGCTTCCAAAGAGCACCGTGGCTGCATCCTTTCAAAGACACACTTGTTTTTTCTTTTGGCCGTCCATGGGCTAGCCAATGCTCTTCTCTAACACCACAGCTCAAAGGCATTAACTCTTCTCTATCATCCCTATCCATTGTTCAGCTAACAGACGCATAGCAAGTGATTGGAAAAACCATGGCCTGAATCAGACGCACCTTAGTCTTCAAACTAACATCATTACTCTTCAATAATTTGGAGAAGTCTCTAACTGCAGACCTTCCCAGTGCAACATGTCTCCTGATTTCCAGACTTCTGGTGCCAATGGTGTTAACTGTGGATCCAAGAAAGATCAAGCTGTTGACAGTTTCAATCTCTTCTCCATTTCATCATGCTGTTGCCTATCAGTCCAGTAGTAAAATCTTTTTCTTGACATTGAGATTCAATCCATATTGAAGGCAGGATTCCTTGATTCTCTGCAATAAGTGTTTCAAGTTCTCTTCACTTTCAGCAAGCAAGGTTATATATCTGTATAATGCAGGTTATTGATGAGTCTCCCTCTGATCCTGATGCTACCTTCCTCCCCAGAGTCAGGCCTCTCAAATAATCTGCTTGACCTACAGACTGAATAGGTATTGAATAGGTATGGAGAAAAAATATAACCCTCATGTATTCGTTTCCTAATTCTAAACATGCAGTGTTCCTCTGCTGTGTCTGCAGAGCCTCTTGATCCAGGTATGTTTTGCGTGAGCAAAATTAAGTGCTCTGTTAACTCACATTCTTCTTAACATCAGCCACAACTTGTCATGATCCACAGTCAAATGAATAGTCAATAAAGCACAAACAGACATTCTTCTAGTATTCCTTACTGTCAGCCAGGATCCATCTGACATCAGCAATGCTATTCTGTGGCCTCTTCTAAACCCTGCTTGAACTTCTAGAAGTTCCCTATATATGTACTATTCTAGCCATTTCTGAATGATCTTCAATGATATTGTTCAACAGTTTCCCCACTCTGTTGGATCACCTTTTTTTATTAATTTCAATGAACATCTACAGAGATTTTGGGACTTCCATTCATTCATTGTTGCACTTTTCTCCCTGCCCACTCCACTCCCACCCCCAGTTCGCTCCTCTCCTTGAAAAGCAAAAGAAAAACTCCTTCATTGGTACACAATCCCCTGCACACCCCCACCTGGATCACCTTTCTTGGGAATAGAAACAAATATGAACTTCTTCAATCCATTGGCCAGACAGCTGTTGTCCAAATTTCCTGGCAAAGGCTGGTGAGCACCTCTGGGGCTGCATCTGTTAATTAAGTCAACTGGTATCCCATCGACTCCTGGGGCCTTATTTTTTGCCAATGCAGCTTCCACTTCTTCATTACCACTGACTCCTACTCATATGGTACTTGCTGAAATTTTTTAGTATCAACCATTTTTTTAAAAAATTTTATTATTTTTGTGTGAGTGGACCGTCAAATCAGATCTGACTGGTACAGGAGGAGATTGTCCCTCCTTCCCCAGCAGATCATCTGGTGGATTCGAACTGTGTGCCTCTGGAATTGTAGTTGCAGCTCCTTGCCACTAGGCCACCAGAGTTCCCCTCATTTTTTTTTTTTTGGTACAGTGATTCTGTGCATTTCCTTCATCTTCTTTTGATGCTTCTGGTTCATTCAATATATTACCCATAGAATTTTTCAACATAGCAAATTGAAGTTTAAATTTGGGTTTCCGTTTTCTCAGCTTGAGAAATGCAGAGTGAGTTGTTCCCCTTTAATTCTTCAATTCCAGCTCTCTGCATATTCCACTGTAATACTTTTAAGTAAATACTTATTGAATAATTATAATACTTACTGAATACTTAATAATTAGCTGTTTTTTTTTTCATTTTAACAAGAAAATTGTTGATGTTCTGCACAATATGAATATATTGCACGTCACATAACCATTAAGGGACACTTTTCTCCAATTTTTCATTATCACGCCCTTAAAACTGGAACATCAACATCCTGACGCAGTGATGTGACTGACTTGTCCACTCCTGGGTCTGTAGCACCCAGAACTCGCATCTTCTAGAGGCTCCCTAAATCCATTAATAGATGACTTTCCAAAACTGGAAAACAGATCAAAAAGACAAACTACCCTTTTACTTTCTCCATTTAAAAAAGATTAACTTTTTCTTACCATCAAGTATCAAGCTCACACTTCTCCAGCCCAACGTTTTGTAACCATTGTAAATAATAAGAAAATCATGTGGAAGGGCAGAGAAGGGTTTCTGATATAAGGTTAAACAAAGCATTATGATACGTTAAATAAAGCCCTATGTGTATATGCTGTTTTCTCAACTATGAAGGAATGTGAGTTCTGCTCTACATCCCTCACAGGCTACGCTGATGCTGTGTTAGACCAAACGGAATCCATCAAATCAGCTGTGACTCACAGTGACTCTACACAGCCCTAGAGGGTTAAAAGAGTTACACAGCTTTGCAGAAGCAAACTCCCTCCTCTTTCTACCATGGATCAACTGATGGGTTCAAAATGCCAAGCTTTTGGTTAGCAGCTAGGTGCTATAACCACAGTGCCACCAGAGTTCCTCTGTAAAATAACCCCCAACCCTTTATTCATAATTTCATTTTTTTAAACTCCTGTTCATACATGAATAAAATCCTTCTCTTTACAATCTAAGTTGCTTTAATATCGTAATAATGACATCAAAGAATTGTGGGGGCCAAAGCAAGCTCCCATGAGAAGTTAACAGGGGGTAAGAGGAGACAGACAGACAGACAGAATGAGGACGACAGACACCCTGACAGCCTCACTGGTGTTAAAAACACCAGGAGTAGGCTCACAACTAATAATATGTAAAAGAGAAAGAAAATAAGCCAGTAAGGGGAAAGCCAGCAAGCAGTGGGTTTTGTATTAAGAAAATAGCAAAAGCGGCTCCTGATGTGTTCCCTCTCTGAGAACAATGCCTCACACTCACCCAGCAGCGCAGCCACTATGCCCACTAGCCCTGTGCCAGCGCCCAGCTCCACAGCTGAACAGCCCTTGAGCTCCACTCCTCCCATCTCCAGGTATGTGGAGAGAACAATGGCCTGTGGGAAAACACAGACAAGAGTGTCAGGAAGGTTCACAGGTGCCTGAAGGGCCGCAGGGCTTGGGTAGGTGGTGCATTGACAGGAAGGAACGAACGAACACACGAACACACACACACACACACACACACACACACACACACACCCCTCCCACTGCAAGGGTCAGTGCTCCACCACACATAGCACACGGGACCCCAGTCTGCCCCTTCAGATCTAACTTCCTTGGGCTCCATCTAAGTCCTGAACAGGACCAAGGCAAAAACTAAACCCACTGCTCACAGTGACCCTACAGGACAGGATAAAACTGTCCAATACAATGTGTAAGGCTAGACATTTTCAGAAGCATACTGTCACATCTTTCTTCTGTGGGGCTGCTAGTGGCTTTGAACCACCAACCTCCTGGATAGCATCTGAGTGCTACCAGGAATCCTTTCCTAATGAGACAATTCAAACTCAAATTCACTGCCATGGAGTCATTTCCAACTCATAGCAACTCTCCACAGAGTTTCTGAGGCTGTAAAACACAATGGGAGGACCCGGCCCATTTCTCTTATGCAGCATCTGGTGGATTTGAACCACTGGGGATGTAGCCCTTTGGTGCAATACCCAGACCTTCCTATCAAATAGGACAGCAGTGACCAGGAACTGCCTACATACAATGGGGTCCTGCAGCTGATGGGGAATTTCATTTCACCCTGTGTCACAGTCCTATTGCATTTAAGTCTCATGCAGCTAAGCTGGAGGAATTTGTATGAACAATTTCTGTGATTCTGTGTAAGAGAATGTCCAGTTCCTAAACCAAGCTCAAGTCAACAAGGCCATATCCTCATCCAGAGGGGGGAAAAAAAAGGAGGGCAACTTTTTTTTTCTCTCTAGATGTGTGCCTACCATTCCTAACACAATAGTGTAAGACAGTACAGGTGGCAAACATTTATTCAGCATTACCAGAGCTCCACTGATTTTCACATATGGGGTAGATGCTGAGGACACATACCACTGTCGTGCATCCAGGAGAAGTGAAAACACAATTACACAGACCCTTCACTTTTCAACTGGGTTAGGTTCCAAAAGCCTAATCTTTAAGCAAAATAGGCATTAAGGAAGCCCTCCCCTCCTCACTGCTCATGGAGATGTGAAGCAACAGATTTCCCTTCCCCACTATGCCTGGCCCAATCTCTCACATCCCTGAGCCTTGCTGGCTAAGAGTGGTCATTAGGTACTGTTTACCATCCAGTGTCTCCTGCCCTGAGCTAGTCCTCCACTGCCCTGGCCCCACAGCTCTGTACCTTTTCCTCTCCCTTCTTCCTGCCTTCTTCCACCTCTCTGGCACTTTGTGGCACTGAACCAGCCTCCCCTGTCCACCTGACCCTGCATCTTTGATCATCATGCAACCTCCAAGGCTACACTGAAACTTCCCTAACAGGAGAAGGACTCCTGCCTTTGGCTGAACAAGGTGCCCAGCCCCAGCCTTAGAAGAATGCCTGAGAATTATTCCAAAGGTGCCTTAAATAAAAATAAAAACCACGGTGTTCATCTGGGACATTAGAATGAAGAGAGAGCTCTAGAAACCTAATCTACAGAGAGCTGCACTGCTAACCCTGCCAAGCCTCTCTGGCAGTTCAAATCCCCCAGCAGCTCTGTGAGAGAAAGATGGACAACTTACTTCTGGTTCAACTGACAGCCTCAAAAACCTGATGAAGGTTCAGCAACAAGCTGGTTCTGACTTGGGCAATGATAAGCTTTTTGATAGTTACTGGATGTCAAAGTGAGGTAGGTGTCTCCAGCTTTCCTTTCACTTAACCTCACCTAGCTTCCAGGTGCTCACCCTTAAACTGAAATCTGTGGTAGGGAAAACAGGTGTGAACGCTGAGGGGGCAATGATAAAGTATTATCAAATCCACTGCGGGGCGAGTTCCATAGCCCTGGAATAAAATAAAACCCACTGGGTCATATGTTGTAAATGGGTGAATTGCATGGTGTGTGAATAATATTTCAACGATGTTTTCATTTGGGGGAAAAATAATAATCACCTAAAAGCCAGTCTTATTATCAAGTGCGGGTGTTTTCGGAGTGAACTTACCGCATCCCAAACCACCGCAGCGACTCCCAGCTGCCTCCAGTCCTGTCGGATCTGGATGGTGTGGCTTGCAAAGGAGAAGGTGGTGACAGGCTTATGGAATTTCTGCAACCCCATCACGGAAGCATCATCGTAGGGCACCAGGGCCATTCTGCCAACGTTCAACTCCTCTTCCTCAAGCCTGTCATACAAGAGTCCACGGTGACGCTGGGACCAGGAAACGCATTCTTCCTAAGTATCTGCAAAGGTTTATTACTTTTAAAGAAAATGCAATACAGAAAGGGCTATCTGGTGACCAACTGGATACAGAGTTGTGCTGTCAACCCCAAGGCGGGCTCACAGTTCTAATTCACCTCTTGCTCGGAGGGAAAAAGATGGGCATCTCTCCTCCATGTGATTTACAGCCTCCGAAACTTGCTCGGGGGCCCACTATGGGCTTCTGACTTGAGAGCAATGAATTCTTGTTGCTTTCATAACTTCTTGCAAGTGAGATTGAGTTCTTAACTCAGGATGTCTTTGGCCAAAAGAGCTCAAACTTGCAACCCCCGCACGATGTTTGTCAGATGCCACAATTCGCTCACTCATTTCTATCAAGTCGAACCGGACTTACAGCTGACCCTCCACTGGGTTTCTGAAGCTGTAAATCCCATAGAAGGGCAATGTCCATTTTTTTCCCTCCCTCAAGGCCGCTGCTGGATTCGAACCATCAGAGAAGAGAAGCTGACTGTGGGTTAGCAGCGCAGTTGTACGGGCCACACTACCACCGCCCAACCATGCGGGCGCCTGGAGGGTGAATCTGCTTCTCTAAATCGGTCACCACGAAGGAACCGAACCTGCTCTCTGTTTGGTCATATCCTGCCGAAGGGCATCAGTCAGATGTTCGATCTCACAGTCGCGGCCTCCGAGTCGCTCCCGGGGAGCCCTCCCCCCGAGCCCCCCCCCCCCCCCCGGTCTGCAGTGCGCCCTTCGTCTCCGCCGGCTCCGGGAACCGGCAGGGACGGCCGTGCGCGGGTCCTGGGGGTCCGGGACGCCCGCCTCGCCTCGGAGTGCAGAGAGCTCCCGGGCCGGGGCCGCTCCAGCCGCTGAGGGTGGGGCGCACCTGCCGGGTCCTTACGGTTCCGCTTTCCCCGCCCCGAGGTCGGCGGCTGAGGAGTGCGGCCTTAAAGGGCCAGGAGCCCGCGCTGCGCGGCAGGAGGAGGGGAAGGTGACGAAGGTGGCAGGGGAGGCGGAGACGGCGGAGGGGGAAGGAGGAGAAGGGGGAGACGGCGGTGG
>NW_006399825.1:15063832-15072826 GCF_000299155.1 Elephantulus edwardii
GCTGAGTAGGATTCTCAGCCTTCGTTGCGCTTTAAAACCTCACGCACAAACCCGCCCCTGAAAGGCTCCATTGGTCCCAAAGAGGGCAGGACCTTTGTTTTTAAGAGCCTCCTGCCCCTAGCTTTCAGAGATGTAGGGGTCAGTGAAAGAGAGGCAGGCCCTCCACTAGCTGGTTTGAAGCGGTGACGAACGACCACAATGGACAGAGGTCGTGAGGGTGATACAGGACAGGGCAAGGCTGAGATCTGTTTATAGGGGTTTCGGTGAGTCGCAGTCGACTTGATGGTTCTAACAACAGTCCTAACAGCCATCGGTACATAAGATATTTTCCCAAAAATATCAGTGAATGGGGAGTTCATTTGGTAACCAGAAAGCCAGCGGCTGTGGTGCAGCAAACCCCTCGGTGGCAGAAAGGTGTGGCTGTCAGCAAGATTACAACCTATAAAGCGTTTGGGACTGATTTACTGGGTCTTGTAGGGTCTCTAGCAGGTAGAAGTCACTCTTGGGCAAAGGATTGGGTTTTCCATTTAGTGGTGGCGTCTCGTCTCTCCGGCAGGGGGCGCGCAAGGCCTTGCTCCTGGTCCCTCACGTGCCAGCCAAGACTGCCTGGGCCAGGAAGGGGGTTTGAAGTGAACTTTCAAGACCACCAGGCTTTGGCCTCTGTTTTTTGTTGTTTTCTTATTTGTTACATCTCCTCTTGTCTTTTTTTTTAATTTAAAAAAATTTATTATTAATTTCAGTAAAAATTTACAGAGGCTTTGAATTTCCATCTCCTCTTTCCTTGTATCTTCTCTACTTGGTTGTACATTCCCCTGACTCTCCTAATCGTCCTTTTTCTTTCTTTCTTTCTTTTTTTTAAAAAAATGCCTTATTTTCTCTTTTCTTTGTCCCTTTCCTTTAGGGAATCTCTGAACATAAGGAAAAGTGTAGAGAGGCCTTAAAAATTGAGATGCCACCTCTGACACTTTAAATAGTGTGACCTTAAGGAACAAATCCTTTCTGGGCTCCAAGTCTCATCTTAAAAGACTGGCCCCTGCTCATTACCATCTTCTCCATCTTCTCTGCTAAAACGATGCATATGACTTAAAAAGGGGAGGGAATACCTTCCCCAGTTACACCATTGATCAACTGTTTGTTATTAACGTGCCTTTGAGTAGGACTAACTCCTCCACTGGATTATAAGTAAGTCTCAGGGGAGGAGACTGCCCATTTTCTTCCCCACCCCTTAGTGGATTTGAACCACTTTCTTTAGGTTGGCAGAACAAGTCCTTGCCACTAGGCCACCAAAGGTCCCTACTCTACTAACTGGGAGGACATTTACCTAAAAATACTTCTTCATTGACAGTATACCTGGAAGGATGCAATTTACTGTTTCTCACTGTTAATGGAAGTCATTTTGTTCTGCCTTTTTTAAAGTGGATTTTAACTGAACACAATTTGTCCAGGAAACACCAAATCAAATGCATCTTCATGTCAGAACCAACTCATAGCTGGCCCTCCAGTGGATTGTCAGAGGCAGTGAATTTCACAGGAGGACATTGCCCATCTTTCTCCTGTGGGCACATCTGGAAGGTTTTTCTCGAGCCTTTGGGTTGGCAGTGCAACTCCTTATCTCTAAACCGTCAGTTTCCTAGGGATTAAGCAGAATTTTATATTTTTATTGTTGATATTTAAATGAAAGTTTACAGACTTTGAATTTCCATTTATACATTGTTGCACATTTTCCTCCCTGCCCACCCCACCCCCTCAGTTTGCTTTTCTCTTTAAAAAGGAAAAAAAAATTCTTTCATTGTTATACAATCCCCTCCCTAGTCCACTTTACTATGCAGCTCTTATTCTGGACTCTTGTAATGAAAATCATACCTAATAATATATTCCTTATAAACCTCAAGATAACAGGAAAATGATTGAAGTTGTCAAGGATTTCAGTTTACTCGGATTAATAATCAATGTTTATCATTTATTTCAATGCCGTATACTTTATTTATCCCCTCTTTTCTTAGGTTCCCCCCATCCCTGATGTCAGTCCCATTTTACAACAGTGGTACTATGTAGTATTTGTCCTTTTGTGACAGAGATATTTCACTCAGCATAATGTCCTCCAGGGTCACCCATTTTGTATAATATTTCATGAGTTCCTTGTTTTTCAATGCAACGTAGTATTCCATTGTGTGAGTATACCATAGCTTCTTTGTCCATTTGTTTGTTGATGGGCACTTGAGTTGTTTCCAACTCTTTGCTATTGTGAACAAAGCCGCAATAAACATGGATGCACCTATATCTGCTTGGGTGGCGATTGTAGTTTTTTAGGATATATTCCCAGGAGTGGAATTGCTGAGTCAAATGGTATTTCTATTTCCAGCTTTTTGTGAAAGTGCCATAGTTCCTTCCACAGTGGTTGCACCATTTTACACTCCCACCAACAGTGAATAAAGATTCCAGTTTCTCCATAACCTTGCCAGTATTTGTTGTTTGCTGCTTTGTTGAATTTTGCTATTCTGACTGGGTTGAGATGATATCTCATAGCTGTTTTAGAACTTTATTTTTATAAAAAAATAAACCACTGTCGTTAGTGACCCTCTGAGAATTTTTGAAAGGTACACCTTTTGAGAGGTGCCTTATATTTTGAACTGCTAACTGAAAAGACTGGTGGTTCAAATCCACCGGCTGCTCCTTGCGGAAAAAAATGAGGATGTATCCTCCTGTAAAGATTTGCAGCCGTGGCCACCTGATAGGCACTTGTCATGAGTGGGGGAAGGCACAGGTTTAGTGTTTTATAGTATGAGTACCTGAGGAGAAATTGTTAATCCTTGGGGGGAAAGTAGGCATTTTTCTTACACTCCTTATCTTCTTCCCTGACTCTTCTCTTCCGCAGTTAATATCTCCTTCTAAGAACAGGCCCGTTCTGATAGATAACATGCCCAAACTGTGTGAGACCAAGTATTCTCACCCTTGCTTTTAAGGGGCATACTGACTGCACTTTTAACACAACACTTCTGGTTTTTTCACTCTTTGTTGTTGTAGGTGCCATTGAGTTGCCTATAATAATGACACTGTGAACAACAGACGGAAACTCGTCCGATCTTGCACTGCCCTTACCATTTCTGATAGGCTCGAGCCCATTGGGACAATCCCGTGTCAGTCCATTTTGTTGAGGGTCTTGGCACTTTATAGGATACACCAAACTGTTCACCGATACTACAATTCAGAGACATCACTTCTTCAGAACTCCTGATTTATTGTTCAGCCTTCACATACATGAAAACGCCATGGATTGGGTAAGGAGCCCATTGGTTTTTTGTTGTTTTTGGTTTGGTTTTTTTCCCCCCTTCGTTTTTAAACTGACATTCCTACTCTCCATCACTTTAAAGAGGCCGGTGACAGTAGATTTGCCCCATTCAGTATGTCTCTGGATTTCTCCATTGTTACTTCGATAGACATTGATTATTAATCCGAGTAAATTGAAATCTTTGACAACTTCAATCATTTTCCTATTATCTGAGGTTGCCTGTTTGTTAGTCCAACTTTATACTGAGGTGTTATTCCACACAGATGTCTATATTCTCTGGTTTTCTCCATTAAAGGCTTCAAGCTGCCTTCACTTTCACCAAGCACAGTTGTGTCATCTGCATAATGTAGATTGTTGATGAATCTTTCCTCAATCCTGTTGCCACATTCTTATTTATATAGTTTCTCAAATTATTTGTTCAAATGCATATTGAATAGGTGTAGAGAAAGACTACAACCCTGGAACACAACTTTTATCATTTTAAATCATGCAGTATCTCCTTCACCAAGCAAGGGTGTGTCATCTACATAATGTAGGTTGTTGGTGAGTCTTCCTCCAATCTGATGCCACATTCCTCCTCATAAAGCCCAGCCTCCCGAATGATCTGTTTTCCTTGCTCTGTTCTGAGGACTGCTTCCTGGTCTGAGTATAGGTTTTGCATGAGCACTATCAAGTGTTCTGGGATTCCCATTCTCCTCAAGGTCAGCCACAATTTACTGTGATCCAGTCAGTCAAATGTCACTCCATAGTCAATGAAACACAGATAGACATTCTTCTGGTACTTTTTGCTTTCTGAAGCATTTGCTGCAGAAGGTTAAGGACTGTAGTCTTCAATATAGATTGAAGTCCAACTTCAAGAAAACAAATATTCTAGTGACTGGGCCAGTTGGCAGCACCACGAAAGATGGAGAAGAGATTGAAGTTAACATTTACAGCTTTCTTGGCTCCACAATCAACACCCTTGGCACCAGGAGTCAGTAAATCAAAAGATGAATTGCACTGGGAAAATCTGCCATCAAGGACTTCTCCAGATTACTGAGAAGCAACAATGTCAGTCTAAAGTGTGCCTGATCCAGGTCAGGGTCTTAACAATTACTTGCTATACATCAGAGAACTGGACAATAACAAGGATGACAGAAGAATTGATGCCTTTATGTTGTGCTTTAAAAGAACCTTGAACCATCAGGACAGGCTTCAGAGCTGTTGTACATAATAAGGTCACTATGAGTCGTAGTCGATTCAACAGCACATAGCAACAATAACAGTATCCCCTTAGTCTACTAAAACAAACTTGGTTTATGAACAGGTTCTGCATGAACACAATTATGTGTTAGAATTCTCATTCGCATTGTTAACCAAAATTTATTATGATCCACGTAATTAAATGCCTTTGCACAGTCAATAAAAACACAAATAACCCTCTTCCTGGTATTCTTTGCTCTCAGCCAAAATCCACATTCTTTTCTGAAGCCAGCTTGAGTTTGGGGCAGTTTCCTGGCAGTGTTTCACCATTCTTGCTGCCAAGGAGCACTGTGGTAGCATTTCTCTCAAAGCAGTTTGATCTTTTGACTGACTGAGATATTCAGTACTCTTCACCAACACCATCCTCGGAAAAAGACCTCATGCTGGGGAAGGTGGTGGGCCAGAGAAAGAGGAAGACCCTCAATATTGAGTGACACAGTGACTCTAACAATGGACTTCAGCATGTCAGAGATTGTGAGACTGGCTGAGGATAGGTATGTTGGTTGTTCATAGGGTTGCAATGAGTTGAAGTTGCTTGCACAGCACCAAACAACAACAACAACAATTCTGTCAATGTATTCTTCTAGCTGTTTTTTTCAGAAACAGCTAGATCCCTCTGTTTATTCCACAGTCACTTCAGTAACCCACAATTTCCAGTCACCCACAGCTGGGGGGAACATGGTCCTGAACAAGGTTCAGCCAGTCAATAACAGGCCTTATCTGCTCAGCGGGCTGCTGTTACCAGCTGCAGTGGAGTGGGCAGCTTTCTAAAGTCGCAGGCAGCTGCAGTTGGGATTCTTGTAGCATCAAATGGTTAAGGCAGCAATACAAACATCTCAGCTCCAGCATCACTGGCACATAGGCAGCCACTCAAAAAGTCAAATGAAGACAGACACACCAGCCACTCCAAAATCCTGAATATTACATTCTTTCTTTTTTTTCCCTTTGAAAAAATTAGAGCATTAAATAAAAGATTGAATTTTTAATTTTTTAATGTGTCAGTCTTTTACATTGCTAGATGTACAGACTTTATACAGATGCACAGTCATATAGGTTTTTAACAGGGAAATGATATAACAACAAAAAAACCAGTTAGGGGAAAAATCTTAAGCAATAATTTAGTTGGGTATGACATTATTCAAAGAAATTACAATATCATACAAGAGAAGGAAGGGCAGTCTTCTTCGCTGTGATTAACTGCCTCTGAAAGCCCCAGAAAGTCAGCTATGGGTCAGTTCTTAACTCCACAGTACACAACAACAACAACAACAAGACATTATTAGACACTTCCCCATTCTGTTGGATTACCTCTTTTGGGAATGGGAAGAGAAATGGATCACTTCCCCTCTATTGCCCAGGTAACTATCTTCCAAATTTCTGGGCACACAAGTGAGCATGTCCAGGACTGCATCTGTTTGCTGACATGATTCCTGGAGCCTGTTTTCTGTCAAGCCTTCAATGCAGCTTAAACTTCTTCCTTATATACTATTATTTCTTGATAATACGTTACTTTCTGAAATGATTCAGTGTAAATTTTTTTTTTGGTACAGTAACTGTGTATGCCTTCTGTATTCTTTTGATACTTCTGGCATCATTCAATATTTTTCTAAAAGAATGCTTCAGTATTGCAACATGAAACTGGAATTATTTTTCTTTTTCTTTTTTTTTTTTTAGCTTGAGAAATGCCAAGCTGTCCCTTTTTGTTTCCTTACTCCAGGTCATTGTGCATCTCATTTTAAAACTTCTTTGTCGTCTTGAGTTACCCTTTGAAATCTTCAGTTCTCTTATTTCATCATTTCTTACTTTTGTTTTAACTTCTCTATCTTGAAGAGAAAGTTTCTGAGTTTCATTTAACATCCATATTGGTCTTTCCCCCCCCCCATAATAATACCTTTTGCTTTCTTCATATTTGATGTTATGCTGTAACGTGTCTGGTTTTCAGTCTTTAGTGTTCAGTACAACAAATCCGTTTCTGAGGTGATTTTTCAATTCAGATGGGACAGACTCAAGGTTGTATTTTAGCTCTTGTGCAATTGTTTTTATTTTCTTCAGCTTTAGTTTCAACTTGCATATGAGCAATTGAGGATCTGTTCCTGTTTGCCCTGGTCCTTTTCTGACTGCTGGTTTTGAGCTTTTCCATGATTTTTCCCCACTGATTTAGTCAATTTGATTCTTGGGTGTTATATCATATGAAGTCTATGTATATACTTTGCATTTATTTTTTAATGATATTTGTAATGAATAAAGCATTAATTGTACAAAATTCTATCATACAATCTCTGGCTTCTTGTCTGTCACCAACACCATCTTTTCCAACAACTAATCCAGGCTATGGTCTTTGCAGTTACTTGCTATGCATCAGAAAGCTGGACAGTAACTAGGGATGATAGAAGAATTGATGCCTTTGAGCTGTGGTGCTGGAGAAGAGTATTAAATAGACCATGTACTGCTAAGAAAACACACAGATTCAACCTAGAGAGGGTGAAACCAGGCTGCTCCTTAGAAGCAAGGTTTCTGAAGCTTCATCTGACATACTTTGAACATGTTGCAAGAAGGGGCCAGTCAGGGAGCTCTGGTGGCCTAGTGGCAAGAAGCTGCACTGCAATCTCAGAGATGTGGAGTTCGAATCCACCAGATGCTCTCCTGGAGAAGGAGGGACAATCTCTTCCAGTACCAGTCAGATCTGATTTGATGGTACACATTTAAAAAAAAAAAAGAAGGGACCAGTCCTTGGAGAAGGAGGTCATGCTTGGGAGGGTGGAGGATCATTGCAGGAGAGAAAGACCCTTGATGAGATGGATTGACTCAGTGACTGGGGGAATGGTGGTAAGTGTGTCAGAGACAATAAGGTTGGCTCGGGATAGAGCAGAGTTCAGAGCTGTTGTACAGACCATCGCTATGAGTCACAGGCAACTTGATGGCGCATAACAAAAACAATCCTTTTTTTCCAAATTGTGTTCTAGTCATCAGTTATTATTAATGCATCTTGATTGCATGCTTGATTCTTTTCAGACTGCAGATGTTGGTAGAAATCTCACTTTTTAAATCATTGACTTTAGCGTTGCTGTGTATATTTAAATAATTGGATTAATGGATTTTCCTTGTAAATCTGTGGATATTGTCATCTCACTGGCAGCATTGTGCTTCAGGACAGGTTTAAAAATGTTCTTTTTGACAATAAATGAGATATCATTCCTCTTCAAATTGTTATCTCACCATAGTAAATCATTGTGATTATCTGATTCAGAATCCTCAATACCAGCCATTAATGCCCAAGATATTGTTCTTTCTGCATTTATATTCTCTCTCTCCCCCTCCCTCACCCTCTCCCTCCCTCCCTCCCTCCCCCCCTTCCAGTTTCCCTAGATTATTACTTTGCACATTCCATCTTCAATTAATGAATGCTTGCAGTCATTTCTTTTCATTTTGGATCCGGTCACATGAGGAAATGAAGACCCTTTATTGGGTAAAAGGTTTACTCCTTCGTCGTCATCAAAGTGGACTCTAGTTTGAGAAGAAAGCTCTTCCTCAATCTTGTTTTGAGTGACTTCCAACCTGAAGGCTTGGACATGCTCATTCTCAATGCTGTATTGAATCAGGTTCCCACTGCTATTCCTGTTGTCTCCTAGGGCACGTTATTTCAGAAGTGGATGACCAGTGTTGTGTCTTAGTCTGGCAACCCAGCTAAAACCTGCCCACACTGGTTGACCTGGATATTACTTGGAGTACCGCTGGCATAGCTTCCAGCATCACAGCAGCACCCAACCCACCACAGTATAGAGTGCTGGCAGACAAGAGGTGGAGGCATGTGGTGGTGTGAGGGGCCATGGAGTCGACTATGACTCATAGTGACTCTCTAAACAACACTCCGAAACCTTGCCTAAGCCTGTTGCCTCCGCACAGTCTCCACCTTAACGAGGCCCATTGTTGCACACACTGTGTCCATTTCCATCCATCTCGTGGAGGGTCTTCCCCTTTTTTGTTGACCCTCTGCTTTTCCAAGCGTGATGTCTAAGTCCTGGCACCTTCTGACAACATGCCCACAGTAAATCAGATGAAGGTTCATGTCATTGCCTCTAGGGGGCACTCTGGTTGCCCTTCTTCCAACACAGTTTTATGTGTTCTTCTGGCAGCCCATGGCTTATCCCACACTCTCTGCCAATACCACAATCCAAAGGCATCAATTCGTTTATCTTCCCAATTCACTGCCCAACTTTCACATGCTTATGAAGCAGTTGAAAAGAAGATGACTTGGGTCAGGCACACCTTACTCTTTAACATTCTTATTCTTTAGCACTTTAAAAAGATCCTTGACAAAACAACTATGAGATATCATCTCACCCCAGTCAAAATAGCAAAATTTAACAGAATAGCAAGCAACAAATGCTGGCGAGGTTGTGGAGAAACTGGAACCCTTATTCACTGTTAGTAAGAGTGTAAAATGGTGCAACCCCTGTGGAAAG
>NW_006399825.1:15074921-15083668 GCF_000299155.1 Elephantulus edwardii
GACATTCGGGGTGGGGAAGAAGAACGAACTGGGGAGGAGGGTAGAGAAAACAGTGCAACAATGAATGAATGAAAACCCCAAATCTCTGTAAATGTTCACTAAAACTAATAAAATTTAATAATAATTTTTTTAAAAAAAAGATCCTTGACAGCAGACTTTCTTGATAAACTCTGAAGTCTTGATATCTTAACTGAGGCTGCCGTGGGTGTTGTAGTATGCAGTATAAACTAGATGACTATGGGAGGCATCTGGTAGATGAATTATTTCTTTAAAATGCTCTCTACCTTGGGCAGAAACTGTCCCTGGTGACCCTTGTAGGGCAGGAATGCCCCTTTACTCTTACAGAAGTCAGATTTTTGCTGATGTGACTTGCATTGGCCAGTGGAATTTAAATAGAAATGACAATGCCAATGCTGAGCAGAAGCACTAAGTACATTTCATGGCTGAGCCATTGCTCTTTTCCCTCTGCTGAAGAATGGCTTGTCTCAGGTTGGTTTTGTTTGGTGTTCGGTACTATTGAGTCAACCATGACCCATAGCAACCCTGTGAACAATAGATCTGAATCTTGCCCTGTCCTGCACTACCCTCACATTTTCCGTCAAGGTCAACCTCATTTTGGTAGTCACCATGTCAATCCAACTCAATGAGGGTCTTTCTGTTACTGACCCTCCCCCTTTCCCGACTGGTTTCTCCTGAAAATATGTCCATACTGAGACAAAGTTTGACCATGTTGTTGTTGTTGTACCATGGATTTTCAGAGGCAGTTAATCACATGGGAGGAGATTGCCCATCTTTTTCCCTGGAGCAGCTGATGGCCTTGAACTGCAATGCCTTCAGGATTGCAGTGAACTTCTTGCCACTAGGTCTTCAGAGCTCCCTAAATTTCACCATACTGGCTGTAATTTCCAAAACCAGTTTAATAAAAATGTAATGCTACATATATGGGTCTTCTCATAGCTTCCTATGGAAATGTGGATGTGACCCTTCCCCCTGGTCCTCCCCTGAACTCAGACAACTCAAAAGGGGACATGCTGGGCCTTTTCTGCTTAGTGGGCTCCGTGTTCCTTCAGATTCCTGAACAGTTCACACTCACTCAACCCTTGGAGAGAAGCAGAATTTAGAATGTGGTAGAATATAAATAAGTACAAGCGGACACGTGTGGCTGATAGCTTTTTATTTTTATCTGCATGACTAAAATTGCCTTTCCCCAATCATATAACACCTCACTGGGGGATAATGGTAGAAGGGCAATTACTCTTTTGTTCCTCCTGTTGTCCGGAATTGGTCCAGCTATAAGGTCACAGTAGAAACAGCCACCTTGGTACAGCATGATCCCGCCCCTCCCGTCACCCCGGGAGAAGGTGGATACATCCTTCCCAAGCTGGATCACTCTCTCTCTCTGCTCAGTGGGAGTGTGGAGTGGCTGCTGGACACCTTTTGTCACTGCAGTCTGGCCAACTTCCACTTTCCATTTTCCTAGGAACAGTATCCTTCTGCTAATGGTCAAGAAACTCAGTCCCTGGAGCCTGACAGACTAGATTAAAATTCTGGCTCTGCAGTGTACTAGCTGTATGGCCTTGGGCAAGATGCATTAATCTGGGCCTCAGTTTCCTCATCTATAAAGCAGAGACAATGTGCTTTTTAAGCAATATTGTTGCTAGTTACCCTTGAGTGAGCTTAGATTTGTGCCAACCCCATGCATGAAATAAAGGCATACTATCGAGTCCTATACTGTCCTCAAGTTTATCAGAATATTGTAGCTAAGGTGTTTTGGAAGCCAGAGTGTATCTTGGAGGTGAAGATGACAAAGCTTTGTTTTGCATACTTTGGATATGTTGCTGGAAGAGGCTATTCTTTGGAGAAGCATCATATTTGGAAAGGGGAAGGGAGGAACAACAAAGAAGACTCTCAACCAGGTGGTTTGACACAATGACTGCAGCATTGGGCTCAAGTGTGTCAGAGACAGTGAGCATGGCACAAGATAGGGCAGGGTTCAGATCTATTGTCCACAGAGTTGCTATGAGTTGCACTTTCCTTGATGGCAGCTAGCAACAACCACCAGATAATGACCCACCCACACTGTTGGCATAGTGCATTACATGTTAACTCAAAGGATAGTAGTTGGGTCCCAGTCATTCCTTAGAAGAAAGATGGGCAGTCACCTCCAGTGAAGGCTTACAGCCTAGGAAACCTAATGGAGCATCATTCTGAGTTGCACTTGATTCTGTGGTTGTGGATTTGGTTTGTTTTGCTTTTGTGGTGTTGGCCTAAATTTGGCTTTTTTTAGCCTTTACAATTAGCTGCCTCTGGTCTCCAACTACCTAAACTGCAGACACATGGTCTTGCAAGTTGTCAACAGCTGTGGGACTAGGATAAGAGAAAGAGTGCTTCCCACACTAAGAAGCAAGTCTTGAGGTGAGCAAGGCTCGTGGTGGCAAGACCCTGGTAGTGGGAGACTGTGCCATTACTGTGGAGGACGTGGCAACATGTGACCGGAGGCTTCTTCCATTTGTGCTGCCCACAGTTAAAGGTTTGGCTGTTCTTGCTGGGTATTTGAAAGAGAAGCTGACTTATCACTGCTCTCGGGCAAACATTGCTGGTTGATTTGGAGTTGACTTCTGAACTGAAACCAGAACCTGGGCTTATTGAAAAATTATGCCTTGGAATTGTTGGGTTAAAGCCTGGACTTATATGATGAGATATTCTCCGCCACTCTCCTCACTACCCTAATAAACCCCATTCTCAGTATCACAACTGTGAGTCTGTGACTCAACAGCAAATAAAGGAACCTTTTGCTATTAATGTGGCTCTAGAAACACGATGGGCCTGGGCTCCTGGCGGTGAGGGGCTGTACTGTTCTTACTCCTTCTGGCCCTTTCAGAAAGACCTTTATGACCTTGTGCCTCCATGTCTGGTTTTCTCCTCTTTAGACAGCTTTGTTTTCCTCCCTTGGGTTCTTGTCTTCAAACATATATACATGTTGCATTTCATCAAGTTCTTTCTTGGTCCGTTTTTGAAAGTTGATTACCAGGTCTAATACTTCCTCTTAGTTTGGTAGCACCGCTGAAACCTATCCACTTTGAGTGATTGCAGGTGCTTGAAATACTTAGGGCACAGCTTCTAAGCATCATCGCAAAGTGCAAGCTACCACAGTATGGTAACTTGAAGTTAAAATTAATTAAACTTTGTGAAGTAGTTCTAGCAAGTCCCACAAAATAGTAAGCTTTATGCAATATTTGTTGCTACTACTGTGTTGGAGTGAGCTCTGGTGGCTTAGTAGGAAGGAGGTGGCCTACCAACCCCCAAAAAGGAACATGTCCAAATCCACCAGCTGTTCTCCGGAAGAAAGATGGGCAGTCTCCTCCTGTCTGAAAACCCACTGGAGGGACGGCTATATGTTAGTTCCGACTCAGAGATGCATAACAACAACTGTATTTGGGGCTAACTGTGGCCCCATCTTCAGCTCTGGGCACATATCCCAGGCATAGCTCATGCATCTGGCATGGGTGATTCTGGAGTGAGCTCATTACCAAAGCCCACCCAAGGCCAGCTTGCTTGGGCTCGCCCAGAGAACCAGCATGTTGAGGAATAATCAAAGCCCAGATGTGCTGTTGGTCATCTGGTTCCAAAGCAGAGAGCTGAGCCAACTAAGGTGTCGGTGGAGGTACCAGCTGCTTCCCAGTGAGGCCATTTGAGCTCCTGGATCCTGCAGGCCTGTGATTTTCTGATATTTGAGCCATTAAATTCCCTGATTAGCTTAAACCAGTTTGGGCTGCATGTTTTTGTTCCCTGCAGGCGAGAAAGAAAAAAAAACAACACCTTCAGTTGGGCTGGTCCCTTGAACAAAAGCTTCTAAAGTTGCACCTGTGTGGGACCAGCCAGTGTGACACGAATGTGGAGAAGCCAGAGTGTGTAGAGATGCTGGCAGAAGCATGGAGCAGAGCTGCCAGGCTTCCTAGCCTCTCTCCAGAGCCTTGTCCTCGGCCTTTTCTGACAGCACCTGGCTTCCTGGGACACCACTGTAACTTAATAGTAAACCTCCCTTTCTTGCTTAAGCCACCTCAAGTGGGTGACTGATCCTTGCCACCAGAGTCCTCATGAATAGTTAGAATGTCTGCTGTTTTTAAGAACTAATCTTAAGGGGCAGGAACCCCAGGTGGCATGTAGAGAATTACATGTTGGGCTGCTAACTGAAAGATCTGCAGTTCAAGTCTACCAGTTGCTCCATAGGAGAAAGATAGGCAAAGATTTACAGCCTCAGAAACCAGAAACCAACTGGGCAGCAGCAGCATTTTGGTTTTTTGGGTTTTCTTTTAAATCTCGGTGGAACATAAGCATTCTATGAGTTCTTGGCTCATCCTAACTTACATCATTCAATTGGCTGAACAACATTTGATCCTTATAAAGGATATTTAGTTGAAAAGCATCCAAGGATCAAAGTTGGCACAGACTTTTCAGTTTGTGCTAGCTCAGTGGAAATGTGCTTACTGGTGCCCTCTCTCTGCCCTTTTGGGAGGGAGACCCTCCCTGTCCCACCAGCACCACCTACCCGTTTCTAAGGGAACTTGTTTTCCCAGTACTCCCGTCAACATGTTGCTCTTTTTTGCCTTCCAACATGCTTACCTCTAAAACCTCTTTAACCTACGCATGTGCTCATCACGCCCTCTTTCTGCCACCGAACACAGTCAGGATGTCTGGATGATCTGGGCTTGCTGTCTCAAGTTCTTGCCACCTGTACCCTTCCTCCCGCCCATGTCTGTCTTATGCTCTCTGCACACTATCCAGATGTTCTCTTAGAGCTGCTTCTCATCAGCTCAGTCCCACCCCCCTAGACAGCTCTATGTCCTTTCCCTTTAGTGGGCTTTGTTCCTGTGACCTTGGGGCACTACTCTCTAGTTTCACCCCTCTGCTGCCCTTACTCTGCCTCCTGGCTTCTCCAGGCTGCTGGAGCTTTGCAGAAGGCATGTTCTTTTCTCTCTACACTCTTGCTTGGTTATCTCACTTACTGAAATTCCAGATCCACCATAAGCCATAATGTTATCAATTGCTTCATGTTGTTGTTGTTGTTATGTGCCGTCGAGTCGTTTGCGACTCAGAGCGACCCCATGTACAACAGCCCTAAACCCTGCTCTATCCTGTGCCAATCTCATTGCCCCTGACACACCCATCCCGATTACCCCAGTCACTGAATCAATCCACCTCATAGAGGGTCTCCCCCTCTTGCACTGTCCCTCTACTATACCCAGCATGATGTCCTTCTCTAAGGACCTGTCTCTCCTTACAACATGTCCAAAGTATGTCAGGCGAAGCCCCAGAATCCTTGCCTCCAAGGAGCAGCCTGGTTTAACCCTCTCTACGATGAATCTGTTTTCTTGGCAGTCCATGGTACATTCAATACTCTTCTCCAGTACCACAGCTCAAAGGCGTCAATTCTCCTTCTATCCTCCCTAGTCATTGTCCAACTCTCTGATGCATAACAAGTGATTGCAAGAACCATGGCCTGTATCAGGCACACCTTAGTCTTCAGAGAGACACCGTTGCTCTTGAGTACTTTAGAGAGGTCCCTAACAGCAGACTTTCCCCTCTCAATACATTTTTTTTATTTCCTGGCTGTTGGTGCTAAGAGTGTTGACCATGGAGCCGAGCAAACTGAAGCTGTGAACAATCTCAATCTCTTCACCATCCATCCTGATGCTACCGATTGGTCCAGTGGTGAGAATTTTTGTCTTCTTGACGTTGAGCCTCAGTCCATACTGAAGGCTGTAGTCCTTGACCCTCTGCAGTAAGTGCATGAGGTCCTCCTCAGTTTCAGCGAGCAGAGTTGTGTCATCTGCATACTGCAGATTGTTGATAGATCGTCCACCAATCCTAACGCCACACTTCTCCTCATAGAGCCCAGCCTCTCGGATAATCTGCTCTGCATACAGGCTGAAAACGTATGGAGATAGAACACATCCCTGGCGTACACCCTTCCCAATTTTGAACCATGCAGTGTTGCTGTGCTCTGTTCTGACGACTGCCTCTTGGTCCAAGTATAGGTTTCGCATTAGCACGATTAAATGTTCTGGGATTCCCATTCTTCTCAGAGTCAGCCACAGTTTGTTATGATCCACGCAGTCAAATGCCTTTGCATAATCAATGAAACACAGATAGACATTCTTCTGGTATTCTCTGCTTTCAGCTAAGATCCATCTAACATCAGCTATAATATCCCTAGTACCACGACCCCTTCTAAACCCAGCCTGGACTTCTGGCAGTTCTCTGCTGATGTACTGTTCCAGTCTTTTTTGGATAATCATAGACATGTGAAAATCAGACAGAGAATACAGAAGATGAAGAAGAGTTGATGCTTTGAGGAGTTGTTGCTTTGAATGGTGATATTGGAGAAGAATGTTGACTATATCACAGACTGCCAAAGAAGAAACAAATTCATCTCGGCCAAAGGACAGCCAGGGTGTTCCTTGGATGCAGGGATGATGAAACTGCCATGTGTACTTAGGGCACCTTGTTAGGGGCCGTCAGTCCTTGGAAAAAGACACCGTGTTTGGAAGAGTAGAGGACTGTTGAGAGAAAGGAAGACCTGCAATGAGATAAACTGCCATACTGACTGCCGCAATAAACTTGAGCCTGGCAGATGGTGAGGATTGTGCAGGGCAAGGGTTCGACCTTTTGTTCAGAGGACCACTGTGAGTCGGAGTTGACTTGATAGCACCTAACAACAACATAGTCATAACCACCACGACCACGGAAGCTGAGTGCTCTGCTTAGCAACTGGACCCCTGCAGGACAAAGAGATTTAGGGACTTGAGTTTGATCCCCACTCTGCTAATCTCTAATCATGTGACCTTGAACAAGTCATTAAGACTGAGTTGGTAAAATGGACTTGAAAATAATAATGCTGACCTCTTGGTATAGCTGTAAGCACCAAACTGAGAGACGTGTGTAAAGCTCATTGAAAATTATACCACCTGTTGCATGTGTTGTTGTTCTTGTTGTGTCCTGAGTTGAGATCGACTCTTAGCTGACCCTGCATCGGGTTTTTAGAGGCAGTTAATTGGGAGATGGCCCATCTTTCTCCTACAGAGCTGCTGGCAGGTTCGAACTGCGAGCATTTGGGTTGGCATCTCAGTTCCTTACCACTAGGCCATCAGAGCTCACTGTGTAATTTAGTATAGCATAAAAGTTAAAGGAGAGATGGAGGCTAACACATTTTTAATTTGATTGCAACCCTGATTGTGTCATTTATTAGCTGTGTGACTGACTCCTAGTGAATATTCCTGGGCCTTGTTGCCCTTGTCTGCAGAAGGAGTGTGTCCCCATGGGCCCCTCATCTGATGAGGAAGGCAGAGAACACCTGCTCTGTTCTAGGAGCAGTGCCCAGCATGCAGCAACCCTTTCTTAAATATTTACTGCTGCTTGTTTCCTCTCTTGTGTCTGTGACACCAGCTCTGTCCTTATTGAGGTTTGTAACCTGAGGGTCACATTATCCTCATCCTCCTCTTTGCATGGATGTCCATGTCATCCCAGGTGGCTGTGGTGACCAAGTATTTTTCTTTTCACAAGGAATGTTCAAAGGACTAGCCCTGTGGGTGTGCCCTCCAGGAAGAGGCCCAGGAGGCCCCTCTCCTCTGCCTTCACCTTTGATATACTCTTCCTGAGCTGCTTTCTATGAAGTCAACCTGAGATCCAAGGACCCTATTAAGGAATCATGCTATTTGCTATCCTTTGGTTTATGCATCTGACCTTTAAGATACTTAAGGAGGCCTGGTCTCTCTGTCATTAAAACACACAGTTGCTAACCAAGAGGTCATCAGTTTGAACCCACCAGCCATTCTTCTGTAGAAAGATGTAGCAGGCTGCTTCCATAAGGATTTACAGCCTTGGCAACCCCAGGGGACAGTTCTGGACTATCCTGTCGGGTTGCTGTGTGTCTAAATCAAGCCAAGAACAGCAGAGTGCATTTAAGATACTTAATGTGAGCAGGACGCTGGCCATGGAAGTCGGAATTCACTAAGTGTTTTAGCAACTCATCCATCGAATGCCCTGAAAATAGATGGTGCTGGAGTGTTGGGCCAATACCTGACCATCACTGGCAGTTGGACACATGTGAGAGAAAAAAAAAGGAGGGGTAAAAAGATATTTAATGTGGATTGTCTAGTTGTTTCCAACTCACAGCAACCTTTTATACTCCAGGATGAAAAACTGTCCTGTCTTGGGTCATTCTTACAATCCTTGCTGTGTTTGAGCTTTGTTGTTGCTGTTCTGTTAATCCATGTCTTTTTTGCTGGCAAAGCATGAAGCTTTTCTCCAGGAACTGATCCTTTCTGATAAAATATCCAAAGTATGTGAGATGAAGTCTTTCCAACATTGCTTCTTACTGTCCTCCTTCCAAGACAGACGTGTTCATTCTTCCGGCAGCCCATAGACTACTCAATATTCTTTGCCAGCACCGCAATTCAGAGGCATCGATTCATCTTCAGTCTTCCTTTTTCATTGTCAAGCCTTTGTGTGCATGTGAGGCGTTGGATAGTACCATTATTTGAGTTATTCATATTTTAGTCCTCAAAGTGACAATGATGACATCTTCTTAATATGTTTAAGAAGTCTTTTGCAGCAAGCTTCCTTGGTTCTACAATCAACACTCTTGGCACCAGCAGTCAGGAAATCAAAAGATGAATTGCATTAGGAAAATCTGCTGTCAGGCATCTCTCCAGAGTGCTAAAGAGCAACAAGATCAGTATAGAAAC
>NW_006399825.1:15087433-15089570 GCF_000299155.1 Elephantulus edwardii
CCTTCAATCATCCAGCAAGCAAAACCTTATGGTTCCATCTCCAGGGTTTCTCTGGTTACATCTTGCCACATGGTCTCTTCACCCTCTCTCCACTACCCTTTTTCACCGTGTGGAAAGTTCTCTCCTATATCAGTCCCACAACTGTTGATAATTTGCAAGGCCATCTGTCCACAGTTAAGGTCGCCCATGCCTCTAACAGGGGCTAACACAATGGATATAAAAGCTAGTTTACAAGGTTTCTGAGACCACAATTACAAATTGGGTATTTTATTCAAACAGAAAACTACTATCTCAACAATTCTGGAGGCTGGGAGTTGAAATTAGAGTTCTGGACATGTTGAGTCCTTCTACAGATTAGAGGAATGATCTGTTTCAGAATCTATTTCCTGAAAATATCTATTTTCAGAATGGTTCCAGACATCCCTTGATTTACAGCTCCCACATCAAATGTCATTCTCCCTCTTTTTCTCTCTGTCTCTTTTCCTCTTTTAGAAGGACATCATTTGATGGGATAAGGACTCACTCTACTGTTGCCACTGAGTTCATTCCAATTCATGGCAACTCTTTGTGTGTCCGAATAAGACTATGTTCCAAATAGTTTCCAATAACTGATATTTTAGATTATCAGATATTTCTTCATAGGTACCTCTGTGTAGACACCAGCCTTTCAGTTAGCAGTCAAGCGAAGTAAATATTTTTGTTGCCCAGGACTCCAGTGAAATCATGTTCAAAGACTACACAAGGTCATTGAACAAGTACTGGAGGTTAGAACTTCAGCATCTTTTAGGGGGACATAACTCAATTTATAATACCAAATATAATTCTTCTGCTTTGGCCTGTGTCCTACATATTTAATGTATTATTGCTTAAGTATCATTGAGTTTATTGCTACTTAGAACAATTTCATATGACAGAGTAGAGATGTGTCATAGGGTTTTGTAGACTGTAATCTTTGTGGAAGTAAGGGACTTCTGGCGGCATAGTGGTAAGAAGCAGCACTGCAATTCCAAAGGCACGTGGTTCGGATTCACTAGCTGCTCCACAGAAGAAGGATGGTTGGTCTCCTCCCATGTGATTTACTGCCTCTGAAAATCTACTGGAGGAAGAAGGGTGGCCAGCTATTGGTCAGTTCCGACTCAATGACACACAGCAATGACTAATGACATTGTGCGTTGTTTCATATGCTTGTAATCTTTGTGGAAGTAGATTGCCAAGAGCCACTGAGTGGGTTCAAACCACCAACTCTTTGGTTAACAGTCAAGCATGTAACTGTTTAGCCACTAGGGATCTTTTCTAAAATGAAACAAAGATAAAGCAACTCAGTTCTCTGGTCAATTCCTAATTTGTCAACCTTCTACCTTGTTTCTCAAACTATATGTTCTTTACAGTAGAAGACCATCTCATGTCTCTGCCCATGGAGCGACTGGTGGATTAGAACAGCTGACCTTTCTATTAACAGCCTATCAGGGAATGCATCACACGATCTGGATTCCTGATAGATTAAAATAATAAAAAAATTGCACACCCATGTTTATTGCAGTTTTGTTCACAATAGCAAAAGATCTGGAAACAACCCAAGTGCCCATCAACATATGAATGGATAGAGAAGCTCTAATATATTCACACAATGGAATACTATGCAGCATTGAAAAACAAGGACCTCATGAAATATTATGCAAAATGGATGACCCTGGAAGACATTATGCTGAGTGAAATATCTCAGTCACAAAAGGACAAATATTGCATAGGGCCACTGTTATAAAACGGGAATGACATCGGGGTTGAGGGAAGACAAAAAAGGAGGGGAAGAATGATGTATATTGTATTGAAACAGATGAGGGAGAGATCTGTTTAAAAGGGATATATGAATGGGTATTCTTGTCATTATAGAAGTCCAGAGTGAAGGCTGCATTAAGGAGTGAACGTAGGGATTTCATAACAATGAAAGAGTTTTTCTTTTCCTTTTCAAGGAGAAGAGTGATTTGGGGAGGGGGCGGGCAGGGAGAAAAGTGCAACAATGAATGACTGGAAACCCTAAGTCTCTGTAAACTTTCATTATGAACATGTACGGCTAAGCACAATCAATAACAGTGCATCTAAATTCCAAAATCAATCTCCATAATAGTCTATGTGTTTC
>NW_006399825.1:15089935-15099961 GCF_000299155.1 Elephantulus edwardii
TTTAAGATCCTCAATGATCTGACACTCTCTAATATTACCAAATTAAGCCGTCACAGTAGTCTCAAAACCTGGGCCAAATTACTAGCACCATTTGTTCTAGTCATTGCTCATTTGACAGAGATCCCTCCAAAAGAGATCTTTGAACTTGCGACCTTGTTAGATACTGTTGTGTTGACTCATAGTGACCCTGTGTGCAACAGAATAAAGAGCATTGTTTTATGCCATCTATGGTTTTATGCCATCTTAACAGTTGCTGCTGTGCTCAAGTCTGTTGTGGCCACCACTTTGTCAGTGCATCTCACCAAGGGTCTTCTCTGTCACTGACCCTCCTCTTTTCCAAGCTGAGGTCCTCTGAGGACTGGCCCCTCCTGATCCCATGCCTAAACTATGTGAGATGGAGTCTCACTACCTTGGCCTTCAAGAAACATCCTGACTACTTCCAAGACAAATTGGTTGGTTCTTCTGGCTGTCTATGATATATTCAGGATTTCCTCAACAATGCCACTCAAAGACATGGATTCTTCTGCCTGCCTTATTTATTTTTCAGCTGCACATGCAAATGAGGTGATTGAAAATACTATGGCACACCTTAGTTCTCAAAGTGACATCCTTGCTCTTTGGCATTTTAGAGAGCTCTTGTGCAACAAATTTACCCAGTGGAATGTGTTATCAGTTTCATGACTGCTGCTTCTGTGGGTGTTGGTTGTTGATCCAAGTAAATCTGTGGCAACTTCAGCTCCCCACCCTTCCATTTATCATGATGTAGCTTATTGGCCCAATAGTGAAGATTTTTGTTTCTTTATGTCGAGGTGTAATCCAAACTGAGTCTTTGAGCAATAACAGTTAAGTGCGTCATCTCCTGCATTTTTTGGTAAGCAAGGTTGGGTAATGTCATCTGCATAGTCCAGGTTTGGAGTCTTCCTCTAATCCTCATCACATTTCTTTTTCATGTCATTCAGCTTCTCGGATTATGTAATCAGCAGATTGAATAAATACAATGAAAGGATCTAACAATGACATAGTGGTTTTAACTACTCAGTATTGCCTTGTTCTGCTTGAACAACTACTTCTTGGTCTGTGTACAAGTTCTTCATAAGCATATTTAAGCATTCTGGAATTCTCATATTATCAAATTATCCATAATTTGGTATGACCCACACAGTCAACTATACATTGTTTGTCAACATGCATTGTCAAATGCATTGTGCATTATTTGTTGACATAGTCAAACATCCTTGGTATCAGCAGTCAGGAGATCAGAGGGGCATGGCATAGGGTAGGGCTTTCTTGTGGCTTAGTGGCAGGAGCTGAGCTACCAACTCAAAGGAATGCAGTTCCAATGCACTAGCAGTTTAACTGCCTCTGAAAACCCGCTGGAGGGTCAGTGATGGGTTGGTTTTAACTCAACAGTACACAACAACATAACATTGAGGAAGTCTACTGTAAGCGATCTATCCATAGTCCTGAAGAGCAGTGATGCCAGTTTAAAGACTAAGGTGCACCTGATTCAAGCTGCTGTCATTCTAATCACCTGCTATGCATCTGAGAGCCGGACAATGATTAAGGATGACAGGAGAAGAATCAGTGCATTTGCATTGTGGGGTTGAAGAAGAATGTCAAATATCACATGGACTGACAAAAGAACAGGCAAGTATATTTTGGAGAAAGTAAAAACTAGAGTGGAGGCAAGGGCAGTAAAGCTTCTTCATCTCACATATTTTAGACATGTTGTTAGGAGAGGCTATTCCTTGGAAAAGGATATCATGCTTGCAAAGGTGGAGGGTTATGGGAAGTCAATACTAAATATTTGTAGTCAATGGAATGGTATTTCAGGATGTGGGGGAGTCTCAGGTTCAAGCTGGAGTTCACCCTGAGGCACTAAGGCAATTCTTAAGGGTTTCTGGGATTCTTGCATTGTATTTGCTGATCCCTCCCTCCTGAGTGAAGAGATGGTTTTCAATAGAAAGAGTTTGGCTTCATTTGCATTGAATTCTCTTTATAATTTGCTTCCCCTGATGCTCAGTAAATACACAGAGAGGTGTGGCTTGAGGCACTTCAGTCATTGGAACTGCTGGCCCGCTGTCTTTTACACTCTCTGTTTTCTCATTCCTAGTTGTCTGTCTCCTTATTAATAATTATTTTTTCTTAATTTTTTTATGTCCATTCATTCACTGTTGCCCTTTTCTCTCTGCCCACCCCTTCCACTCCCCCCCCCCGTTTGCTCTTCTCTTTGAAAAGTAAAAGAAAAATTTTTTCATTGTTATACAGTCCCTCCCTCCTCCGCCCCCCATGCAGCCTTCATTCTGCACTCCTGTCATGGCAATAATATCTAATCATATATCCCTTTTTAAACAGTTTTCTCCCTCATCTGTTTCAATGCACTATACATTGTTGAACCCATCTTTCTCAGTCTCCCCCCAGCCTCAATGTCAGTCCTGTTTTACAACAGTGGCACTATTCAGTATTTGTCCTTTTGTGACTGAGATATTTCACTCAGCAAAATGTCCTCCAGGGTGACCCATTTTGTACAATACTTCATGAGTTCCTTGTTTTTCAATGCAGCATTGTATTCCATTGTGCGAATATACCACAGCTTCTCTATCCATTCGTTGGTTGATGGGCACTTGGGTTGTTTCCAACTCCTTGAACAAAGCTGCAATAAACATGGGTGTGCATATATCTGCTTGGGTGGCAGTTACGGTTTCCTTGGGGTATATTCCCAGTAGTGGAATTGCTGAGTCAAATAGTATTTCTGTTTGCAATTTTTTGAGAAAGAACCATACTGCCTTCCATTAGTGGTTGCACCATTTTATATTCCCAACAACAGTGAATAAGGGTTCCAGTGTCTCCACAACCTCACCAGCATTTGTTGCTTGCTGTTCTGTTAAATTTTGCTATTCTGACTGGGGTGAGATGATATCTCATAGTTGTTTTGATTTGCATCTCTCATAGATCTAGGGATGTTGAACATTTCTTCATGCACTTCTTTAGCTTTAATTTGAATTTGCATGTGAATACTCGATGGTCTTTTTTACAATCAGCACCTGGCCTAGTTTTCACTGCTGATAGTGAACTTCTCCAATGATTCCTTCCATAGATGTAATTTATCAGATTCCTGTGCATACCATCAGGTGACATCCAAGTGTCTTGTCTGTGTTTATGTTTCTTATAAAATGCATTTGCAATTAATTGTGCCGAATTCTTCATTCTATTCCCAGCCTTATTTCTATCACCAAATCCGTATTTGCTGACTATTCATCCTTCTTCCTGGTTCCCAACTTTTCCATTCTAGTCACCCATTATTGTTAATACATTTTTTTGCATGTTTGATTGATTTCTGGCTGCAAAAGTTGATAGAAATCATCTATTTCCTCCTCTTTGGCTCTGGTTATTGGTGTATAAATTTGAATGATCATGGTATTAACAGATCTATCTTGCTTGCATATCGATATTATCCAGTCACTCACAATTTCAAGATGGATCTAGAAATGGCCTTTTTAACTATGAAAGTGACCCTGTTTTTTCTCAGAGACCTCTCTAGAGTACTGAAAACCAATGATGCTAGTCTAGAGACTTAGGTGCGCCTGATCCAGACCGTGGACTTCATAATTACTTGTTATGCATCAGAGAGTTGGACAATGGCTAAGGATGACAGAAGAAGAATCGATGCCTTTGAGTTGTGGTGCTGGAGAAGAGCCTTGAACATACCACAGACTGCCAAGAAAACAAACAAGTCTGTCTTGGAGAGGGTGAAACCAAATTTCTCCTTGGAGGCTAGGATTTTGAAGCTCCATCTCACATACTTTGGTCATATGGCCTGGAGGGACTGGTCTTTGGAGAAGGACATGCTTGGAAGGGTGGAGGGACTGTGCAGGACAGGAAAACCACCGATGAGGTGGATTGATACAGTAACTGGGGCAATGAGGGTAGATATGTCAGAGTCAGTGAGACTGGTTCAGGACAGAGCAGGTTTCAGAACTGTTGTACATAGGGTCTCTATGAGTCGCAGGTGACTCAATGGCACATACCAACAACAGAAGACTAATCTCTCAGCCTCTTCACCTTCCATTAAATTGACCCAGAGGGGAGCTCTGGTGGCCTAGTGGCAAGGAGCTGCAACTACAATCCCAGAGGTGCACAGTTCGAATCCACCAGATGCTCTGCCGGGGAAGGAGGGACAATCTCCTTCTGTACCAGTCAGATCTGATTTGACGGTGCACTCACACAAAATAATAAAAAATAAAAAAAAAATTAAAAAAAAAATGACCCAGTGTGGTTGGATTCTGATCAGTAGGATGTAGACCATGATGGCGTTGCCTGTGGCCTCTCTCTTCCCCTTCCACAGAAGTGAACAAACTGGAGGAGCTAGATCCCTGAGTCATTGCTTGGAAGAGAGCCACCCAGGTCACTGAATTGTGGCGTGAGTAAGAAGTAAAGCTTTGTCATGTTAAACCACAGAGACTTGTCACTTACTTACTGTTGCAAGGGTAGCCCAAACTACCTTCACTTATATAAGAGTAGACTGTTTGAAGGGAAGGGAAGAAGACAAGAGAGATATAAGGAGGTAACAAATAGAAATTTAAAAGAAAGGAACAGCTACCAAGAAAGTGTCAAGGGAACTGGCCCAAGTGAAGTCTGAAGAGTGAGTCAAAGATTAAGACTGACATTGTGATGTACCCAGACTCCACAAACAGCTTACACCTGGTAGGTGTGGCATTCCTCCATCATCACCACCTAACTCTGTCATGTGAGCCACTGAGCCCTGGGTGAACCCAGGGATAAGGCTGGCTGCACATGGCAACACAGATATGCATACAGCCAAAGAGTTGTCTTAAAGATTCTGGGAAAAGTCTAAAGAAGAGAGTTCAGCTTCATGCCCAAAGAAAGTAACATGGAGTGTGGTGTAATTGTGCCTGCCACCATCTTTCTTCTGTTCTCTTGCTTCTCAGTGTGAAAAAAATCTTATTGTATAAAGAAAAGAACAAGAGACCTGCCCCCTGCTAGACTGAGGGACTGTGCAGCCTAAGTAGAGACATATGGGCTGTTCATTTTGCTGATGAAATCACGTTAGTTCACAGATGCCCGACAGTTGCAACCATGCCTGAGGCTCTTGTTCACTGACTCGATAAAAACATCAGCTCGGTGAGAAGTTTCCAGTCTTTTAATCTGTGACTTTTCCTGTCACATTTATGGACTTCAGATGAGAAATGCTGAATAAGTATTTTAATGAATCCAATACAAGGCCATCATACCAAATTAGTATACACCTCACTACAAGAGCTTTTAAATTCAGGTTCTACTTAATGAATACCTTCGAGCCAACAGTCCTGAGGAATGAGTAGTTAGATAATTTTTTTAAATGTGGTTTTAAAATTTAACCTGTTTATCAGGAGGCAGTCGTCAGAACAGAGTAAGGGAACACTGCATGGTTCAAAATTGGGAAGGGCGTACGACAGGGATGCGTCCTATCTCCATACCTTTTCAACCTATATGCAGGACAGATTATCTGGGAGGCTGGGCTCTATGAGGAGAAATGTGGGGTCAAGATTGGTGGAAGATCTATCAACAATCTGCGATATGCAGATGACACAACCCTGCTTGCTGAAACTGAAGAGGACCTGAAGCGCTTGCTGCAGAGGGTCAAGGACTGCAGCCTCCAATATGGATTGAGGCTCAATGTCAAGAAGACAAAGATTCTCACCACTGGACCAATTGGCAGCATCAGGATGGATGGTGAAGAGATTGAGATTGTCCACAGCTTTAGTTTGCTTGGCTTCACAATCAACACTCTTGGCACAAGTAGCCAGGAAATAAAAAGGCGCACTGTCATGGGAAAGTCTGCTGTTAGGGACTTCTCCAAAGTACTGAAGAGCAATGGTGTCTCTCTGGAGACTAAGGTGTGTCTGATACAGGCCATGGTCTTTGCAATCACTTGTTATGCATCAGAGAGCTGGACAATGACCAAGAAGGATAGAAGGAGAAATGATGCCTTTGAGCTGTGGTGCTGGAGAAGAGTATTGAGAATACCATGGACTGCTAGGAAAACAAACAGATTCATCCTGGAAAGGGTTAAGCTGGATGGCTCCTTGGAGGTAAGGATTCTGAGGCTCCGTCTAATATACTTTGGACATGTTGTAAGGAGAGACCGGTCCTTGGAGAGGGACATCATGCTTGGGAGGGTGGAGGGACGGCGCAGGAGAGGAAGGCCCTCTATGAGGTGGATTGATTCAGTGACAGGGGTAATCAGGATGGGTGTGTCAGAGACAGTGCGATTGGCACAGGATAGAGCAGAGTTTAGGGCTGCTGTACATAGGGTTGCTATGAGTCGCAAGTGACTTGATGGCACATAACAATAATAACATTTTTTTAATGTCTTTCATGAACCTGACATCCAATCCACTCTGCATGTAACAGAAAGAAATGTGCATGTGGTCGATGGCCTCCTTGATCAACTGTGCTTGTGCCCTGAGATCAGAGAATTGGATGTTGTTCAGCTACCATTGCTGAGTGTTTTAATCAAAGATTCTGTAGAAGAATCCTGAGCAAAAGGCCAGTGAAAGGGAATGTGAAACAGAAGTTCAGCACGGTTTTACCTGATTTTGAATACTTTCAGAATGAAGATTATCTTTAATCCCAATCAGAATGGAGATTATCTTTAATCCCAGTTTCTCCACAATGCAGCATATTAGGTGCTCGGTAAGCATTTGCCGAGTAATGAGCTCAAAGTCTTACGTTCACACTACGTAGTTGCAGGTTCCCTAGGGAGTTCTGGTGGCTTCTTCTTGTTGTAGTTAGGTGCTGCTGAGTCGAGTACTCCTCAAACCAACCCTGTGAACAACACATCTGAACCCTGCCCTAGCCTGTGCCTCCTTCACAATCTCTGGCACACTTGAGCTCATTGCTGTAATTACTGTGTCAGTCCACCTGGTTGAGGGTCTTCCTCTCCTTCTCTATCCCTCCACCTTTCCAAGCATGATGTCCCTCCCCAAGGAATAGCCTCGCCTCACCACATACCCAAAATATATGAGACAAAGCTTTGTCATCCTTACCTCTAAGGAACACTTTGTCCTTTCTTTAAAACATATCTGTTCTTTTGGCAGTCCACGAGATATTCAGTACTCAATGTGGTGGCTTAGGGGTAAGGAATTGAGCTGTAAACACAAAGGTATGTGGTTCAGATTCCCCAGCTGTTCTGTGGAAGAAGGTTGGGTAACCTCCTGTGGGACTTACTGCCTTTGGAAACCCACAGGAGAGTCAGTTATGGGTCAGTTCCGACTCAACAATACACAAGAACAACAGTTGTGATTAGAACTACTTCCCATCTTTTTTTTTCTTTTCCTTCGTTAGTTTCTTAACAGAAAGCTTTGGTGCTATGGTGATCAAAGCACAGGGCTGCTAACCAAAAGATCAATGGTTCAAACCCATCAACAGCTCCATGGGAGAAAGATGTGGTTGTCTGCTTCCGTAAAGATTTATAAGCTTGGAAACCCTATCAGGCAGTTCTGCTCTGCCCTCCAGGGTTATGATGAGTTGGCATCTCATCAGCAACTGTGGATGTAGGTTCTCAAGAAAAAAGCGCCTAATCCTGAAAGCCAATTTATCCCCTTTAGTTACTGAGTGAGAAGAGTTGGAGGGTGTGATTTACCTCTGCAAGCAAGTAAACCTACACATGCCAAACGAGAGAATTCAGCTAACATAACAGTTAGTTTCTGGGCAACACAGTTCAGAGAAGGCCTTCCACGTAATTGAAAGCATTAGGGGGCAGGAGGGCATAGGCTCAGTGCAGGCCTGGACTAAAAGGGAAAAGGCCCAGAACTGACCTACACTTGAGAGTTTACTCTTCTCAAAGCATGTCAAAAGGAGGTGGAGTGACACTCACCTGATTGCCAGCAGAGGAGAGGAAGAAGCATCCCTCATTGACCTGATCCCTGTAGGCACTGGGATTGAGGAAAGGTAAGGGATTTCAACAAACCAGACATGCAAAGAGCCCCTGAGGCCATCACCATGTTTTCCTTCAAGGTGCCACTGACTCAAACTCATTTGTGCCTCATAGCATTTTGGGAATTAGGGCTGGTGGACATCACTCCACAAAGATAACATCACTTGATCATGAAAGTCTAATTGGACCATGAATGAATATGTTAAAGGCCAAAGGCTCTTATCTGTCCAGTTATTATTATGCCTCATTTGAAAAAATCTGACAACCAGAGGGATTGTATTTCATCTTGCCGTTATTTGTTTATCATTATGCCATCTGGCTCATATAGCCGGAATAAAATTTGGCACCCTTATGCAACCAGAATGACCGCCAGTTCTCAGAGCATCTTATTTTCCATTTGCCAATAGCAAAGTGACAATTCTAATATTGTAAACTCTTGTAAAACTAATATTGTCAAGTATTGGGGGAGGGGTGGATTTTCTTTTTTCAGTCTTTCTCTTTGAAATTAAGCCTGGGGAGAGTATTTTGATGTCAGTAAATACCTGTGTTCCAGCAGTATAACCCAATTTAGGTTTTCTGTCTGAAAAGTCAACAAATGTTTTTGGAATGCATGCTGTGTGCAATGGAGCTAGGCCACCAAGTCACATAGGAGTCACATGTGAGTTGGCACTGAGTCAGCTGTGCCCTCCCGCACCCCTATACTGTTACATGCCATCAAGTCAGTGTCAATTCATAGCCACACCAGGTGGCAGAATAGAACTGCCACAACGAGGCAGCCAAGCACTTAGACATCTATGTCACTGGGGCTCCTTGGGAAATAGCAAGCTGTTGTTGTTGTTGTTGTTGTTATGTGCCGTCGAGTCGCCTGCGACTCATAGCGACCCTATGTACAACAGCCCTAAACTCCGCTCTGTCCTGTGCCAATCGCACTGTCTCTGACACTCCCATCCCAATTATCCCAGTCACTGAATCAATCCACCTCATAGAGGGCCTTCCTCTCCTGCACTGTCCCTCCACCCTCCCAAGCATGATGTCCCTCTCCAAGGACCGGTCTCTCCTCACTACATGTCCGAAGTAAGTTAGACGGAGCCTCAGAATCCTTGCCTCCAAGGAGCCACCCGGTTTAACCCTCTCCAGGACAAATCTATTTGTTTTCCTAGCAGTCCATGGTATTCTCAGTACTCTTCTCCAGCATAGAAGGAATAGCAAGCTAGGTAAAAATAATTTTTAAAACAAGTTTCACTGACTTAATCCAGTGGAAGTTTACTTAGGGCTCAAGTAACAGTCCAGAACTGTTCTAGGTCAACAAGTGAGACTTTTTCATGTGGTTATTAGGGGAACTTAGATTACTTTTCTTTTTAATTTTTTTTAATTGAGATTTTAATTAAAGTTTATAGAGAACTTGGATTTCCATTGATTCATTCTTGCACATTTTTCTCCCTAACCACTCCCTCAGTTTGCTTTTCTCTCTGAAAAAATTCTTTCATTGTTGCGCCCCCCTCTCCACACACACACGGTCCACTTTGCTTTGCAGCTCTTATTATGGGCTTCTGTCATGCAAATAATACCTAATTATATATTTGTTTTTATTAATTTCAATGAACATATACAAAGATTTTGGATTTCCATTCATTCATTGTTGTACTTTTCTCCTCGTCCATACCCCCACCCCCAGTTTGCTCTTCTCCTTGAAAAGCAAAACTCCTTCATTGGTATACAATACTCCCGCACACCCCCACCCCCACCCCCACCCCGAGTATACTCCACTCTGCAACCCTCCTTCCAGACTCTTATGATAATCATAATTCCCTAAAATATATTACTTTTAAACTATTCTCTCCCTCATTGGCTTCAATGCAGTAAACATAATTTATCCAGTTTTTTCTCAGTCTTACCCCTGCCCTGATGTCAGCCTCATTCTACAACAGTGTCACCATATAGTATTTGTCCTTTTATGACTGAGATATTTCACTCAGCATAATGTCCTCCAAAGTCACCCATTTTGAATAATACTGCATGAGTTCCTTGTTTTTCAATGCAGCGTAGTATTCCATTGTGTGAATATACCACAGCTTCTCTAGCCATTC
>NW_006399825.1:15100548-15112728 GCF_000299155.1 Elephantulus edwardii
ATTTTTCAGGATACTTGGAAGACTCTTTATGTTGTGGACTAGGACTACTAGAGTTCTTCCAAGCTTTTCTTTTTGAAGTTTATATAATTATATATTTCTTTTAAATAGTTCTTTCCCTCATCTGTTTCTTTTCTAAGTGTCTGACATACCTGAAGCTAGCAAAGAGATATTATATGAGGAAGGCTAGAGTGACCCTCATTACTTCTCCTTATATTCAACTTAGCCTCAATTGGCTAATAACAAGACACATAGTAACACCTGCATGAAAATTCTTGGTAAATGTAGTCTCCCTACACCAGCTTTACTTTCGGAAAATGTGCATTATGTCTAGGTTGTATCCTTTCTCTGTATTTATTCAGTCTGTTGAGTAAATAACCTGAGAAACGGAAATAAATGAAGAAGACCATGATATCATGATTTAAGGAAGACTCGTTAATGTCTGGGATATGCAGATGACACAAATTTGCTTGCAGCAAGTGAAGAAGACTTGAAGCATTTGGAGATTTCCTCTCCTTTCTTCTGCACTCCTCCCTCTTCCCCTTTTGGTTATACATATATAGTTCTTGTCTGAGGATTCCAATAGCCAGATTCTCTCTTGCCTGGTCTACATAGTGTTTGTTTTATGTCTGCACGTTCTGTCTCTGTTCATCCCCACTCAGCGCCAGTGCCTCAGTTATTCTATTTTTCACAGTAGCGGTTTTATGTAGTCTTTATCCTTTTGTGATTTGAGTTATTTCATCCAACATAATGCCCTCTAGAACTCTCCCATGTGTCATTTTTTACAAGTACTCAGTTGTTCTTTAATGAAGACATGGTATTTTTAAATGCCTCACACAGGATAGGCCAGGCTTCAGATCCTCTTGACTCAATTTAACTCAAAGTTACTCTTAACTCAAAGTTACTCTTGACTCAATGAACCTAACATACATACATACATGTATTAAAGCTGTCCGGTAAATAAGGAGGACTGAACAAGAATTGATACCTCCGAATCATGATGTTGGCAAGGAATATTGAATAGACTGTGCTGACAGAAGAAAGATGAAATCCGCCTTGGAAGAAGTGCGATCCGAATGCTCCTTGGAAGCAAGGCTGGGGAAACTTCAGCTCATGTACATTGGGCATGTTATCAGGAGAGACGAGTCCTGGAGGACATTATGCTTGGCATAAGAATAGATGTTGTTTTGTTGTTGTTAGGTACCTTCGAGTCAACTACAACTCATAGTTATCCTTCAAATAAGAGATCTGACCCTGGCCCTGTTCTGTGCCCTCTTCAAAATCTCTGATAGCTCGAGATCCATAAAACAGAGGAAGGCTTTTGAGGAAACAGATTAACATGGTGGTTGCAACAATGGCCTTGAACATAGCAAAGACTGTGAAGATGGCAAAGCATGAGGCAGTGTTTGCTTTTGCCCTAAAAGCACCTAAAAGCAACAATTATGATCATTGTCAGTTTCTTAGACAAAGGCTATCATAGTCAGTCACAGACTGGAATATACACTCAGTAGTGTCTTTAGGCAAGCTTTGAGGACTTTCATTCATAGGGTTGCTATGAGTTACCTATGACTCGACGACACTCAACAACAACAACAGTGTCTTTAGGGAGCACTGGTGGGCCAGTGGCAAGAAGCTGTGCTGCAATCTTGAGGGCATGTAGTTTGAATCCATCAGCTGCTCTGTGGGAGATAGGCAATCTCCTCTTGTGTGATTAGTTGCCTCTGAAAACCTGCCAAAAGGTCAGCTAGGGGTTGGTTCCGACTCAATGGTACACAACTACAACATGAAAGAGTTTTTCAGATGGTGCCCCTAATGACAGCATCATCATTGTGTTCCCAGGCTACAGCAGGTCCCAAATTTCATATTTGAGCCCATTTATCTTAGTGTTTATGGAATTCAATCCAGTTGTCTCACTTTTACTCCGCTTTTCCCAAGATTATCTCACATAGTTATCCAGATATGATAGGAGTAGTCTTACACTCTGACATCACAAGCTTGCAGTCCTGTCCCGTGGTACGTAAGGGGAACCTTCCCAGGGTTGTGAACACTAAGTCCCACCAGCAAACACTGCACATTCCCCTTAAATGCGATTTTCCTTCTCTCTCTGCAGTTAGAGCCGTCAACAGTATAAGGGTCAGCAGTGATGCCGACTGGTACAAGTTTGTTCTTTTTGGGTGCCATCACGTCAACTCTGACTCACAGCAACACTGTGAACAACAGATCAGAACCTTGCCTTGTCCTGTGCCGTTCTCATCATGTCTGCCACACTTGAGCCCGTGTTACAGTCACTGTGTGAATTCATTTTGTTGGCGGTCTCGCTCTCCTTTGCTGACCTTTCACTTTTCTGGGCATGATGTCCTTTTCCCAAGGACTGACCTCTGCTAACAACACGGCCAAAATAGTTGAGATGGAATTTCACCGTCCTTCCCTCCAAGGAGTAACCTGGCTACACTTTCTCCAAGACATATTTGCTTGTTCTTTTGGCAGTCCATGAGATATTTAGTAATCAACTACTCAAAGACATCAATTCTTCTTTTATCATATTTACTGAGTATCCAGCACTCAAATGTATAGCAAGCAATTGAAAAGACAATGGCTTGGAAAAAAAAATTCAAAAAAAGACTTTGGTTTGCATCAGGCACACCTTAGTCTTTAAACTGACATCCTTGCTCTTTAGTACTTTGGAGAGGTCTCTGCAGAAAAGGTTGTTTTTTTAAACAAGGACTTTGGTTTGTTTTTGTTTGTTTTGGGTTTTACCAGATACCCAACAATATGAACATCAAAACCATGAAAAAGGCAGTTCAAGGTAGCATTGAGAAGCTGGGATATGTGCTGGACAATAGCATCCAATGAATGGACATGGCCTTTATTCCCAGCAAGACGCTCTATAACCAGAAACCAGGCGATGTTATATGTATGATGAGTCAAATTTAGAATTCCCCTTGAGATCTATGTCCCAGAAGAGAAGAGAGAAAAGAGATAATTATGGTTTCAATGGCCCAGTCCTGGGTCAGGAGATCCTTGTGATCCTGACACTAAGGAAACAATGACACCCTTGAACTTTAGAAGTCTATCCAACCTGCAAGTGTCCTTGCCCAGTAACCGAGCTTGCTTCTTCCTTTCTTTTGGAAATACTTATTAGAGGCTGGGTAGAGGATCAGTGCAGAACAGGAAGACCCAGGATGAGATGGATTGACACAGTGACTGTGCCAATAGGGTAATGTGTCAGAGATGGTGAGTTGGCTCAGGACAGGCCGAGGTTCAGAGCTGTTGTTCATCGGGTCTCTGTGAGTCGTGGTTGACTAGATAGTGCATAACAACAGCAGAGATTTTGTGGCCACCCCTGTGGTAAGTCTCCAAGTTTGAAACTCAAACGAGGTATTAGCGCTGTCCTTGCGGAGTTTATGATGTGAAGGGGATGGCAGATGACGAATATCTGAAGCCCATATGATCAACCCCGCACGTGAGGAAATGTGATCAGCCGGAGTGAGGAGAAATCAGTTCTGTCTGAAAGGCCCTGGTGGGCTCTGTGTTGTGCCGAGAGGTTTGCCTCAGGTCATTTCCCCAAGATCATTTTTCTTCCTGACAGGAATAGATTTGCCTCATTGGGCAAGGGTTGTTTGCTAACAATAGGGAGAGGAGTGTTCTCCTCGGGAACAGCATGCGGCCATAGGAAATGTCATGGTGCCTCCATTATGAAACAGATCTTGCCAGAAAGAAGGACGTGAGGTAATTGGGAAACGAAGCTAAAAAGGGCAGGACCAGACTATGAAGAACTTTGTGCCTCTGAATAAGGAAGAGTTTCCTGAAAAGAGTGAGTCAATCCTGGAAGCATTTTAAAGTCTGAAGTGGCAAGATCTTACCTGCATTTTAGACAGCAGCCTCTGGGGAAAATGACTCACCAACAGACCAGAAGCAGGGAGGCCAGCCGGAAGTCCTGCCACAGTCCAGACAGAGCTGGCGAGGGTGGGACGGGTTTAGAAATAGGATGGAGATGTGACAGCTTGCAGGAATGTAGGAGAGACTGGGAACTACTACCATTAATCCCGAGGTGTGTATCAGGGCTTATTGTCCAGTGTGGCCTGGCCTGCTGCTGACAGTGTCTGAAGAGATAACCTGATATGGAATATATAACAAATGATAACAACATAATGTTACAAAACAAAATGTATGTGAAAGCCAATTTGCTTTGTCAGCTTTTACTGTTTTAAATCACAATTTAAAGAAATAAAGCAGGAAAAATGGGGGGGATTCACATTAGCTATCACTCTAGGGCAAATGTCTTCTGCCCCTTATTTTATTCTCTATTTATGTCTAGACAATGACATTGATTTCTTCAAATATTGCTCCTCATATTTGAAGTTGCAATTCTCCTAAAAGCAACCTGAGAAAGGCCTGCCTTAAAGAATGTCGTGGAATAGATTGTGCCACTCTCTCCAGAAGAGAAGTTGAAGTTCTAACCCATGCCCCTGTGAATGGGACCTGGTTTGGAAACCAAGTCTTCCTTTGATATTATTGGTTGATAAAATGACACTGGAGCAGAGTAGGCCTTTATCCCTTCTGAGTGGTATTTTATAGAAGGGGAAAACAGGGAGGGAACAGTCACACAAAGGGAAGGTACTGTCTGAAGATATGTCTCTAACCAAGGAAGAGCAAAAGATGCCTGTGACAGCCAGGTGCAGGAAGTTACAAAGCACAAGCATTTGCTGGAGTCCTGGCAGAAAGCATAACCTCATTGTTGTTCGGAGCTGTTGAATCATAGTGACACTGTGGACCTCAGATCTGAACCTTGCCCTGTGGCTGTCACTGTGACAGAGCATCTCCGTGGTTTCATCAGGCACACCTTAGTCTCTAGACTGATAGCGTTGTTCCTTAGCACTCCAGAGAGGTCCCTGAACTCCTTGGGACCTTCCCACTGCCCCCACCCCCAGATTCACTTTTTATTTCCTGACTGCTGATACTGAGAGTGTTGATTGCAAACCTGAGCAAGCCTGAGATTGCTAACAGTCTCAATCTCTTCTCCATCTGTCATGTTGCCGCCAATTGGCCCCATGGTGAGAATCTTTGTTTTCTTGATGTTTAGATGCAATCCATATTAAAGGCTGCAGTTCTTGACCTTCTGGAGCAAAAGCCTCAAGTCCTCCTTAGTTTTAGCAAGCAAGGTTGTGTCATTTGCATAACAGCTTGTTGATGAGTCTTCCGATGGTGATGCCACAGTCTTCTTCACAGAGTTCAGCCTCCCAACTGATCTGTTCCACATATAGACTGAAAATGTATGGAGACAGGATGCGTCCCTGACACACTCCTTTCTTGAGATTGAACTGTGTAGTGTTTCCTTGCTCTGCACTACCAAATGTCTCCTTGTTTGAATGTTAAGCAGCACATTTAGAAGGTATCTTTCTTCTACGAAAAGCAGACAGTTTGCCTGTTTTGTAAATGCCTTTGTCTTCTGTAAGTTTACAGTATTATAAATTAGAGGGAAAAGATTTCCTTACCCTGCCTCTGCCTTAGAAAACATTTGAAATACCATAGTTATGCTTCTCATTTCTCTTTGAAGGTACTTTTGGATAATGTCCAGGAAAGCTACCCTTTGTGGTACTGATGAAAGTTTCATCTGAAAATTGGATTGACTTTAAAACAGTTTACTATCTAGAATGCTCAAGTGTCTGTGTTAGTTACCGTGATACAAATTATATGCAGTAGAAGTTTCATGCTGAGAACAACCACGTAGGATATGAGACGAAGACATTCAATGTGATTGTTTTCTTCAGGAGATAGCAAATAACTACTTAGAAAGATTATGCACCAGAGTAATTGCTGTTTAATGGAGAAAAACTGGGGAGAAATAATTATAACAGTGAAAAATATATTTCCTAACCACTTGTCATCTCAAAATAGGAAACAAAGAAGAAAACACTATGATTTTCAGAAAAATTTGGAAGTGATACTAAAAGGCAGTACTCTGATGGTTGCACACACAAAACTACATTCCACGGGGTATCTGAAATTATTACATTTAAAGGATCTTTGTGGAGCCATCCCCAAAGAGCCTTCCTTTTATAGGCAACTACCTTTGTTTGATAAAATAACTTAACAAGGGAGCTCTGGTGTCTTGGTGGTAAGGCATTGCACTGCCAATCCAGAGGTACACAGTCTGAATCCACCAGCTGTTCTGAGGGAGAAAAATGAGCAAACTCCTCTCATGCAATTCACAGCCCCTGAAAACTCCTGAAGGGCGAGCTCTGAGCCAGTTCTGACTGGACGGTACACAACAACACAACAGAGAAAGAATTCACCTAATGCTGCTGTTGTTAGGTGCCATCAAGTCAATTTCAACATACACCCACCACATGGCACACACGCTGCAAACACACGTCTTGCAGAGGGTGGAGCCGGAGCGCTCTTTGGAAGCAAGTATGAGGCTTCGCGTCACATACTTCAGCATATTGCTAGAAGGTGCTATTCCTTGGAAAAGGAAATGATTCTTGGAAAGGTGGAGGGTCAGTGAAGGAGAGGAAGACCTATTTTTTTTTTTAAATTTTATTTATTTATTTTTTTTACAGAGGTTTTAGATTTCCATTCATTCATTGCCGCAATTTTCTCCCTGCCCACCCCTCCCCACCAGCTTGCTTCCCCCTCCGAAGAGAGAGAGAAAAAAATTCCTCATTAGTATACAATTCCCACGTCCCTTCCCCCCACCCCCCACCCCGAGTACACTTCTCCATGCAACCTTAATTCTGGATTCCTGTGCTAACCATAATACTCAATCATATACCACTTCTTTTTTTTTTCATTTAATATTTTTTTTCTATAATTATATTTTTTCTAATCTGTTCTTTCCAAGAGGAAGACCTTTGACCAGGCGGATTGACATTGTGACTGCCACAATGGGTTCTCGTGTATCAGGAAGTATGAGGATGGCACAGGATAGGACGGGAGTCAGATCTTTTGTTCATAGGGTTGCTATGAGTACTTCTCGACAGCACCTAACAACAGCATCTGACAAAGAAGACTCATCCCGGAGGGTTTTCCAGGCTGTAGTCATTCCAGGAGCAAATTGCCAGGTCATTTTCCCATGTAGTCGTTGGACGGGATCATGAGGAGACAATCATTGGAAGCTGAAGGAGCTGATGGAAGAAAAAGCCTTATTTTCAGAAAAAATAAACAGCAGCAGTTGGAAATAGAGAAAAGCAATCAGCTCTGTATATCGCTCTGAAGTGATTTTATTCTGTACATTGATGAAATATTAGCCGCTAACAAAGGGACATGCTATGACAGGCTTTTTTCAAATAATATTTTATTGACACTGCAAGTGTTATAAAGTCCGTGGATAACATCACAAATACACGCCTATTCCAGTTCTCCATCCCTGGCGCGGAGGAGCTGGTGATCTTGCTGCAGAGGAAGGAGCAGCACCATGAATTATTCCGACAAGACAGCGAAACAAAAGATGTTGGGTGGTAGTATGTGATTAAGGGTGCAGCTGGAAGGAATCTCTCTCCCTTCAATTGCCAGAATATTGCCTCTTGGCCTCCGTGACTCTGGCTCCTTTCTCTCTCTGGCGTGTCTGTTATTCCCCTGTGTCGTCTTCTTGCTAAAGTGAGAACAGCTCAAGAGCCAGGTCCGTGTCTGATTCATCTGTGATCTCTCCACAGAGCACAGCTGAGCCCTGTAGCAAGTAGATTCTTGTTATTTGAATAAAATGAAGCCCCAATGGATAAGTTTGGGTGTGTACGGGGAGCGGTGAGGGGTGTGAACCAGTGTGGAGAGTCTTACATTTGGCAAGAGCAGATTGAAGAAGGGGCAATAAATGTCCGAAGCAGATACTGTTTCACCCTTTCTGTGGGGAGAATGCCTTGGTTTGCTCTTGGGCAGCCGCCGTCCCCTATTGCCTGTGGACTTGGTGAGATAATCAACAAGGTGTGCTGCCGTCCCCTGGTGAAGGCAATTACATTCCCAGCTAAGACATCACACTTTGTGGAAGACGAGACTTAGGACCAGGACAGGGAAGGCAGTTGGCTCCTCTCAGGGCAGCCTCTCCTCTAAGGTAACGGAAGCTCTCTACTCATTCTGCCATCCCTTGGCAGAGTAAAGGTGGTCACTCCATCGTTATCACTCCTCCCATCAGGAGGTGGCATCTCCTTTAACGTGGGTAAGTTGTGCAGCTGCCCTGATCAGTAGAATATGATGGGAGTGATTGTGCCAGTTTCTACACCTAGGCTTTATAGAGTGGAAGCTTCTACTTTTCTCTTGCAAAGTTTACTTTTGAATCCTTGAGTCACCATAACATGTGAAGTTCAACTCACTTGAGGCTTCCATGCCGCGAGGACACCCAAGCTGTCTATGTGGAAAGGTCCTGTGGAGAAGGAGATGCCCAATTAGCATCCAGCTGATCTCGGCATCTCGGCCCAAGTGCTTACCCTGTGAGTGAAAGGTACCTAATCTAAGAGTGAAGAAGCCTTCACATGACTCCAGTACAGACACTGTACATGTGACAACAACTGCATGAGTGACTCCAGAGAACATTTCCCAGATGAACCGATCAACAACTCAAAATGAGGAAAGAGAACAATAAGTTGCTTTAAACTACTAAATTTGGGGGCAGATTTATTATATAGCAATAGAAAACGGCAACCCTTCTAGATTAAAAACTCTTCTAACTACTGTTATTCAGCTTTGCTTTCAGATGGCTTAAATTATTTCTCTTTCCTCCAAATTACTAACACCAAACTCAACTACCATCAAGTTCATTTTGACTCATAGCCACCTACCATTACGTTTCTGAGGCTGTACGTTTTGACAAGAAGAGACGATCTTTCTACAGCTGAGCAGCTAGTGGATTCAAACCTTTTGTTTAGCAATCCAACATGCTGTTCCATCATAGTAATGATGTTGTTATATGCTGTCAAGTCAGAATCAACTCATATCTGATGTTCCAGCTGGTTTTTAGAGGCCATAAATCGCTCATCTTTCTTCCTTGGAGGAGCTAGAGGATTTGAACCACGTGCCTTTGTGTTGGCATCACAACTCCTCATTCATTAGTCCACCAGAGCTCATTAAGCATAAAGAAGAAATAATAATTGATGTCAATAAAACAAAATAATAATAGTACTGCTTTATGTTTGTCAGCACAGTATGGTGAACCAAGCGCAATTATTTCTTCACTTCTGTTCTTTTCTGTGCCTAGTTTAATTGTCTCCAAAATGAGGCCTGTAGTCTTCCCTGCTTTAGCCAAGTTTGTGAACTCCAGTGATTTAGTCCGTGGGAACTTGCACCGCTAACTCAAAGGCAGCACCTCTGGCTTTTCAAATCCACCAGCAGCTCCAAGAGCAGAAAGATGAGACATTTCCTCCCTGGAGACTTACAGACTCTAAAATCCCACTGGACGGCCAACTATGACAATGAGTGTATAATGGGGTGATGATAGTATATTCAACATAGTTTTAACGTTGTTATTAGGTGCTGTTGAGTCGAGTATGACCCATAGTGATGCTGTGAACAACAGATTTGAACCCTGTCCATCCTCACACCTCCTGACACACTAGAGCCCATTGCAGGAATCACCATGTCAGTCCAGCTTGTCAAGGGTCTTCCTCTGCTTCATCGACCCTCCACCTTTCCAAGCATCATGTCCCTCTCCAAAGAATAGTCTCTCCTAGCAATATGCCACCACCACCAATGTTAGGGACCTCTCCAAAGTGCTGAAGAACAATGGTATCTCTTTGGAGACTAAGGTGTATCTGATACAGGCCATGGTCTTCGCAATTACCTGTTATGCATCAGAGAGTTGGACAATGACCAAGGAGGACAGAAGGAGAATTGATGCCTTTGAGCTGTGGTGCTGGAGAAGAGTATTGAGAATACCATGGACTGCTAGGAAAACAAACAGATTTGTCCTGGAAAGGGTTAAACCGGGTGGCTCTTTGGAGGCAAGGATTTTGAGGCTCCGTCTAACATACTTTGGACATGTTGTGAGGAGAGACCGGTCCTTAGAGAGGGACATCATGCTTGGGAGGGTGGAGGGACAGTGCAGGAGAGGAAGGCCCTCTATGAGGTGGATTGATTCAGTGACTGGGATAATCAGGATGGGAGTGTCAGAGACAGTGCGACTGGCACAGGACAGAGCGGAGTTTAGGGCTGTTGTACATAGGGTCGCTATGAGTCGCGGGTGACTCGACGGCACATAACAACAACAACAACAACAAGCAATATGCCCAAAGTATGTGAAGTCTCATCATATTTGCCTCCACACCACAGTCTGGTCTGGCTGCACCCTCTCCAAGACATATCTGTTTGTACTTTTAGCAGTCCATGGAATGTGCACTTATCTCCAACACCACAGCTCAAAGGCATAAATTCTTTTATCATTCTTGTTCATTGTCCAGCTCTCAGATGCATAGCAAGTGATTGGAAAAACTATGGCCTGGCTCAGATGGACCCCAGTCCTCAAACTGACCTCATTAGTCCTCAATAATTTGGAGAAGTCCCTAACTGCAGACTTTCTTAGTACAATACGTCTCCTGATTTCCTGACTGATGGTACCAAGGGTGTTAATTGTAGAGCCAATTAAGATGCAGTTGTTGACAGTTTCAATCTTTTCTCCATCCATCACGATGTTGTCTGTTAGTCCAGTGGTAAGAATCTTTGGCATTGAGACACAATCCATATTGAAGACTGTATTCTTTGATCCTCTGCAACAAATGCTTAAAGTCTTTCTCAATTTCAGAAAGTTTGTATCATCTGCCTAAAGCAGGTTGTTAATGAGTTCCCCTCTGATCCTGATGCCACATTCCTCCTCATAGGGTCCAGCATCTCCAATAATTTGCTCAGCATACGGATTGAGTAGGTTTTCAGGGAGGATACAACCCGGATGCACTTCATCCCTAATATTTCATTTATTTCCTTTCCTAATTTTAAACCATGTACTCTGTTCAAGTGTTGAGGACTTTCCTTCATAGGGTTGCTATGAGTTACCTGCGACTCGACGGCACTTAACAACAATAACATCAACATAGAGAGAGATCAGCTGGCCCAGTGGACAGACAGTGATGTCACCAAGCCAAAGGTGGGTGACTTTTATTCCGTGGCCCTCGGGCCTGTCTTTCATTGTTTTTGTCCAGACATTCCTCTAGGTCGTATAGCCCTGGTGTGTCCACTTGCTATACAGTGGTAACTTGTGGTTGCGGTGAGGCTGAACACTGTGACGCTGATGTATCAAATGCATTAATGGTTGGTTACCCATGGCAGACAGTGTTGGGTAAGCTTGGAAGCAGGAGTGGCATCCACTTCCGTAACAGCTTGCATCCGGAAACCCTATGAACCTGGAGAGAGGATGAAAGACACACAAGTATTGAGGACTTTCCTTCATAGGGCCACTATGAGTCACCTGCAACTCGACAGCACTTAACAACAACTCTGTTCCTTTGCTCTGTTCACACCACATCCTCCTGGTATAGGCATAGGTTTCACATGAGCAGTTAGGTGCTTTGAGATTCCCATTTTCCTCAATGTCAGCCATAACTTGTTATGATCCACACCATAAAATGCCTTTGCATACTCAATAAAGCATAAATATACATTCTTCTGGTGTTCTTTACTGGGCCACAAGAGCCAAGATAGGACCTTGAATACATTCCACCTGAATTTCAAGATCATCTTAAGTATCGGTTTGACATATTGAACACCAATGATCGAAGACCAGATGAGCTATGCATGGGATGATATCAAGGATATCAACTGTGAAGAAAGCAAAAGGTCATTACAAAGCCAGAGGAGAAAGAACTGCAGTGGATGACAGAAGAGACTCTAAAAATTGCACTAGTGTGTCAAGAAGCCAAAACAAAGGTAAAACATGCCAAAGTAAAAGAGCTGAAAAGAAGATTTCAAAGGGCAGCTCAAGAAGACAAAGTATTATAATGGAATGTGCAGAGAGCTGGAATTGAAGATAAATAGGGAAGAACTTGCTCAGCATTTCTCAAGCTGAGACAACTGGAAAAATGAATTAAAGTTTTCAGTTTTAATATTGAGTGATGCTTCCTGAAACTGAAGAGGACCCAAAGTGCTTGTTGCAGAAGGTCAAGACCATAGTCTTCAATAAAAAAGGAAGGAAGGAAGGAAGGAAGGAAGGGAGGGAGGAAGGGAGGAAGGGAAAGAAAGGAAGGAGGGAAGGAAGGAAGGAAGGAA
>NW_006399825.1:15112908-15123066 GCF_000299155.1 Elephantulus edwardii
AGAAAGAAAGAAAGAAAGAAAGAAAGAAAGAAAGAAAGAAAGAAAGAAAGAAAGAAAGAAAGAAAAAGAAAGAAAGAAAGACAAACATCAAGAAGACAAAGATTTTCAACAGAAAGAAAGAAAGAAAGACAAACATCAAGAAGACAAAGATTTTCAACACTGGGCTAATTGGCAGCACCATAACTGATGGGGAAGAAACTGAGATTGTTAATAATCACAGCTTTCTCAGCTCCACAATCAACATTCTTGGCACCAGCAATCAAGAAATTGAAAGGCAAATTACACTGGAGAAGCCTGCTGTCAGGGACCTCTCCAGAGTACTGAAAAGCAACAGTGTCAGTCTAAAGACTAAAAGTGTGTCTAATCCAGGCCATGGTCTTTGCACTAACTTGCTATGCATCAGAGAGCTGGAAAATGACAAAGGATGACAGAAGAAGAATCGATGCCTTGGAATTGTGGTGCTGGAGAAGAGTCTTGAACCGCCAAGAAAACAAATAGGTAGGTCTTGGAGAGGGTGAAACCAAGTTTCTCCTTAGAGGCTAGGATCTTGAAGCTCCATCTCACAGACTTTGGGCATGTGGCTAGGAGAGACCAGTCCTGGAGAAGGACATCATGCTCAGAAGGGTGGAGGGATAGCACAGAAGACGAAGACCCACATGAGATAGATTAATAACATTAATTGGGGCAATGGGAGTTGGTGTGTTGGAATTAGTAAGACTGGCTCGGGATAGCAAGAATTCAGAGCTACTGTACATAGGGTCACTATGGGTTGCAGGAGACTAGATGGCACATAACAACAGCAACATTTATCTGAATTGTTGCCAGGGATTTAAGAAATCTGAACAATTTCAGAACATTGGCTTTATTTTAGAAAATGGAATGATCTGATAGCACTGGACTTGCATGGTTGCAGGCTACCCCCTGTCTCTTGCTGAATGTCATTTTCACTGTAGGTGGAGCCTGTGTCCTCGAGGTCACCATTGCCTCAGCACTCCTTGAGTCCACCACCTTCATTTATGCCTCTCTGGCTCTTCTAGGTATTTGAGTTTGTGACTCAAAGAAGAAAGCAAAGAATGACAGAAGAAGGAAAGAGAGGGAGAGAGGATGGATTTCGCAAATGAACATCTTTCAACTGTAGTTATATTGGCAAATATTTTAATAATTAAAATGCGCATCATTTGGTAGAGTGATTAAATCAGTTTTTGTAGAATGGAAAATCTGTTTCAATCATTGAGATAAAACAAATGTTTGATTTGGAGACGTGTTTTCATTCAGATGTAAAACGCAACATATCTTTGGAGGAGGATGTCTGTCTTAAGGGGGAAAGATTGGGGAAATGTCTATGAATATGTTTATAAAATAAAGAAAAAAATTTTGAAATCTTTCCTTTATTAAAAAAAAAAGATGCTGTTAGAAGAGAAAGAAGACTTTCACTTAAATTACTTAATCGTCTTTTGCAACCTGACTTATCTACATGGTCTGAAACAATACTATGTGCCCCAGTGGCTTAGTGGTAAGGAATTACCTTGCCAATCCAAAGGTGGCTGTTGTTGTTAAGTGCCGTTGAATTGTAGATGACTCATAGTGACCCTATTAACGAAAGACCTGAGCACTGTTTATAGAGTTTCCAGAGGCAAGCCATTTCAGAAGTGGATGATACTCCTACTTCCAACCTTGTTTTAATCGGGGAGCTCTACCAAACATTATCCACAATAGGTGACACCACTTAGAATAATGTTTGACAAAAAACAATTTAAACCAGGCCTGAGCGCCGCAGATTAAAATCACTCACCTTGGGTTTGGTAGCATAACTTTCTCTCCACTAGGCCAACGTAGCTCTCCCTATGTTGTCATTGTTATTGTTGTTAGGTGCCGTTGAGTCGTAGATGACTCACAGTGACCCTATGAACAAAAGACCTGAGCACTGTTCATAGAGTTTCCGGAGGCAAGCCATTTCAGGAGTGCATGCCACTCCTGTTTCCAAGCTTGTTTTAATCAGGAAGCTAATCCAAAGTTGTTGGTTGTTGTTGTTATGTGTCGTCGAGTCGCTTGTGACTCATAGCGACCCTATGTACAACAGCCCTAAACTCCGCTCTGTCCTGTGCCAATCGCACTGTCTCTGACACTCCCATCCCAACTACCCCAGTCACCTAATCAATCCACCTCATAGAGGGCCTTCCCCTCCTGTGCTGTCTCTCCACCCTCCCCAGCATGATGTCCTTCTTCAAGGACCGGTCTCTTCTTACAACATGTCCAAAGTATGTTAGATGAAGCCTCAGAATCCTTGCCTCAAAAGAACCACCCGGTTTAACCCTTTCCAGGATGAATCTGTTTATTTTCCTAGCAGTCCATTCTTCTCCAGCACCACAGTTCAAAGGCATCAATTCTCCTTCTGTCCTCCTTGATCATTGTCCAATTCTCTGATGCATAACAGGTGATTGTGAAGACCATAACCTGTATCAAATGCACCAGCCACTCCAAAGGAGAAAGATGGGCGCTGTTCTGCCATGTGATTTATTGCCCCTCTGAAAACTGGCTGAGGGTCAGCTATGGGTGAATTCTGACTCAATAGTACCCAACAACAACTATGAGTCCTGTTTTCCTAGAAAGGAATTCTGCTTGAAGGACTCTCTCTCTCTCTCTGAACTCTTACTGGATTAAATGCCTTTAGGATCCTTGGATTTAGTATCTTGTTTTAAGTTGTTAGAACTATTCCATTTCCAAGTTTCCTCCCAGGAAATATAGTTGTTCTCATCTCTAATGGCACAGTCTGAAATGAATGATGTCTTACCTATCTCCATATCTTTTCAAGCTGTATGTGGAACAGATTATCTGGGAGGTTGGGCTCTATGAGGAGAAATGTGGCATCAGGATTGGAGTTAGATTCGTCAACAATCTGTGTTATACAGATGACACAACCTTGCCTGCTGAAACTGAGGAGGACCTGAAGTGCTTGCTGCAGCCTTCAATATGGATTGAAGCTCAACATCAAGAAAACAAAGATTTTCACCACTTTGACAATTGGCGGCATCGTGATAGATGGTGAAGACATTGAGATTGTTAACACCTTCAGTTTGCTTGGCTCTACAATCAACACTCTTGGCACCAGCAGTCAGGAAATTAAAAGATGAATTGCACTGGGAAAGTCAGCTGTCAGAGACTTCTCCAAAATACCAAAGAGCAATGATGTCAGTCTGGAAACTAAAGTGTGCCTGATACAGACCATGGTCTTTGCAATTACTAGCTATACCTCGGAAATATGGACAATGATAAGGGATGATGGAAGGAGAGAGAATTGATGCCTTTGAGCTGTGGTGCTGGAGAATAGTGTGGAATATACCATGAACTGCTAGAAGTACTGACAAGTTCGTCCTATAGAGGGTGAATCCAGACTGTTTCTTGAAGGAAAGGATTCTGAAGCTTCATCTGATATACTTTGGACATGTTGCAAGGTGGGACCGGTCCTTGGAGAGGGATGTCAGGCTTGGGAGGGTGGAGGGACAGTGCAGGAAAGGAAGACCCTCAATGAGATGGATTGATTCAGTGACTGGGGAAATGGGGGTAGATGTGTCGGAGACAATAAGATCAGCACAGGATAGAGCAGGGTTTAGGGCTGTTGTACATAGAGTCACTATGAGTTGCTGGTGACTCGATGGCACATAACAACATATAATCCCATGTGAATGTGTCTACAAATTGGTCTCCTGTTTAAAGACAAGTGTGCCTGATCCAGGCCATAGTCTTTTCAGTCACTTACTATGCATCTGTGAGCTGGACAATGAATAAGGTTGACAGGAGAAAAATTGATGCCTTTGAGTTATTTTGGAGAAGAGTACTGAATGTCCCATGGACTATGAAAAGAACAGATATGTCCTTGGAGGCAGGGATGACAAAGCTTTGTCTCATGTACTTTGGACATGTTGGTGTGTGCCATCAAGTCAGAACCAACTAATAGGTGACCATCCAGTGGGTTTTCAGAGGCAGTGAGTCTCATGGGAGGAGATTTCCCAGCCTTCTGCCACAGAGCAGCGAGTGGATTTCAACTGCATACCTTTGGGATGGCAGTGAAACTTCTTACCTCTAGGCCACCAGAGCTCCCTTGGGCATGTGGTTGGGAGAAGCTATTACTTTGGAAAGGGACTTCATGTGTGGAAAGTGGAGGGTCAGTGAAAAAAAAGGAAGACCCTCAACCAGTTGGAATGACACAGTGACACAGTAATGGGCTCAAGTATGTCAGAGATGACGAGGATGGCACACAATAGGACAGCGTTCAGATCTGTTGTTCATAGAGTTGCCATGAGTCATACTCGACTAGACAGCTCAAAACAACAACTGCAGTGTAGAAGTTGGAAAGATCTCTGCCCATTGCAAGGTGAAGATTGTGGTCCAAGGGTCAAATATAGAGAGTGCAAGAGACGACATCCACTCAGTGCCAAGCTCCTCAGTCCCGTTGATCTAAGAATGCTGTGGAATCAAAAGAGGCTTTATTCTCCCTCAGGTTCAAGTGTCAATCTCCTTGGTCCCTAAGGGGAGACAGTTTAGAGTTAAGCATATCCACTAGCCTGCCTTACCACCTGGGAAAAATGCAAAAACACTGCTAAAGCAGCTTTTGTAAAGGTTATTCATTTTTAAAATAATAACACGTTTTGTGATCAACTTCAGGCCAATACCTAGACATTCCTTCTCAGGAACCAAGACACCAAAGGAGGAGGGTAGTGATTCCATGATGGTGATAGTACTGTTTAGGTAGAAGAGTTTTATTCATGGGCTTTTACTAAGGTGATGTCCTTGGTGGTGACAAAGCCAAATTCAAGTCTCTATGCCACTAAGAGGGACACTGGTTTTTATATCTCTGAGAAACAAAAGTGGCATATTGCCAAGCCCTGGGTCTCCAAGACCACCCTAACAAGTATTATGTAACTTAGGATTGTTGTTGTTGTTCTGTGCCATCGAGTCACCTGCGACTCATAGCAACCCTATATACAATAGCCCTAACCCTACTCTATCCTGTGCCAATCTTATTGTCTCTTACACACCTCCCCTCATTACCCCAGTCACTGAATCAATCCATCTCATCGAGAGCAATGATGTCAGTCTGGAGACTAAGGTGTGCCTGATACAAGCCATGGTCTTTGCAGTCACTTGCTATGCATCAGAGAGCTGAACAATGACTAGGGATAACAGTAGAAGAATTGATGCCTTTGAGGTGTGGTGTTGGAGAAGAGTATTGAATATACCATCAGCTGCTAGGTAGGAGAACAAACAGGTTTATACTGAAAAGGGTTAAACCAGGCTGCTCCTTGGCGGCAAGGATTCTGAAGCTTCATCTGACATATTTTGGACATGTTTCAAGGGGTGACCAGTCTTTGGAGAAGAATGTCATGCTTCAGATGGTGGAGGGGCAGCAACACAGATGAGGAAGACCCTTGGTGAGATGAACTTAGTATTAAATCATTTGAATCACTTAGCAGGCAGAAGTGAGCCAGCAACAAACTTTAAAAGTACTCACAAAAGCCTGTTTCTCTACAACAAAGGAAAATTAGAAATAATAGAAAGGAAAAATATCATCTATGATGATGTCATCATCCAAAAATAATCTGACATATTGACATGGTTCTCAAATAATATTAAATATATGTTCCAGTGGTTCAGTGATAAGGAATTGCCAATCCAAAGGTATATGGTTCTAATCCACCAGCCACTTTGCAGGAGAAAGATGGACAGTCTTCTCCTGTGCCATTGACTGCTCCTGAAAACCTGCTGGAGAGTCAGCTATGAGTCGATTCTGACTCAACAGTGCATAACAACAACTGTCTTCTTAAAAAGAAATTCTGCTTGAAGGAACTCTCTCTCTGAACTCACACTGGATTAAACTCCTTTTAGGATCCTTGGATTTACTATGTGGTTTTAAATTGTTAGACCTATTCAACAGTTTCAAACCATTCACTGCTTCTTGGCAGACAGATGAGAAATCTCCTCCTGTGTGATTTATAGCCTCTGAAAACCCGCTGGAGGGTCAGCTAAGAGTCCGTTCATACTCCACGCACATAACAACAATATGATTATTCAACTAACAATATGGAAATAATTTCCATTCTCGAAAGCTGTTACCAAGTTATGTTCCAGATATTTTTACTAATTTAAACTACCGTCTCAAATGTATAAGAAGGAATGTGTTGTTTTCTCATCAGCACTGCCATTACTGCTACTCACTGTGGTCGTGTCAGAATTGACCTGTTGCTAACCCACGATTGGGTTTCAGAGGCTGTAAATCACATGGAGATTGCCCATCTTTCCCCATGGAGTAGATGGTAAATTCAAACCACCAGATATGCACAGCCTTTTGGGTTAACAGCAACTCTTACTACAGAAGAGGAAACCAGCATGCCCTTTCTCTTCAACACTCATCATTTCTCTAAATCTTAGTTTAATTGGTTAGCATAGTATTTCATGCATTTAGTTTGCTTCTGACCCTTTCAGAAAAAATGTTCTGTACTTTGTTAGGTAACTTTGAGGGAGTGAGATAAGAAATCTTCTCCCATGTGATTTACAGACTTGGAAGCAAGCTATAGGGTCAGATGTGAGTCAAGAACCAACTCATCCACTGTTGACAATGGATTTGAAATTTGTTAAGTAATTAATTGGCTTTTTAAGAAAAGTGATTGACTTTTACTTCATGTTAAGAGTTATTGAATATCTTTTACATATTTAGATGTTACTTTTTTATCTTTTAATGTATTTTTTTCTTTTAATGTATTTTTTAATATAAACTATATCAGTCTTCTGTTTCATTTTTCTATATTTGCTGGAAATATATTTTTCTAGTTTGCATTCAAAACAATATTCATGTATTCAAAATATAAAAAAATCACACTGCTGTTATGTGCTGTTGGGTTGACTATGACTCATAGCGACTCTGTGAACAACCCTGAACTTTGCCCAATCCTGACCTAACCCAACCATCTCCAACACAGCTGACCCTATTACATAGTCCTTCCATTAATACATCTCAGCCAAAGTCTTCCTCTCTTGTGCTAGCCTTCTACCTTCCCAAGCATGTTCTTCTCCGGGGACTAGTCCGTCCTGCCAACAAGCCAAAAGTATATGAGATGGAGCTTCAAAATCCTTGACCCCAAGGAGCAGCTTGGTTTCACCTTCTCGAGGACAGACCTGTTTGTTCTCTTGGCAGTCCATGGTATATTCAGTACTTTTCTCCAGCACCAAAACTCAAAGGCATCAATTCTTCTGTCATCCTACCCATTGTCTAGCTTTCAGATGTATAGCAAGTCATTGAGAAGACCATGGCTTGAATGGTTGTTGTTATGTGCTGTCGAGTCACTTGCAACTCACAGCGACCTTATTGCACAACAGCCCTAAATCCTGCTCTATCCTATGCCAATCTTATTGTCTCTGACACACCTACTGCCCATTACCCAATGACTGAATCAATCTATCTCATCGAGGGTCTTCCTCTCCTGTGCTGTCATTCCACCCTCCCAAGCATGACATCCCTCTCCAAGGATTGATCCCGCCTTGCAACATGTCTAGAATACGTCAGACGGCCTGGCTTCACCCTCTTTAGGACGAACTTGTTTGTTCTCCTAGTAGTCCATGGTATATTCAACACTGTTCTCTAGTACCACAGCTCAGAGGTGTCACTTTTCCCTCCTGTCATCTCTAATCATTGTTCAGCTTTCTGAGGCATTGCAAGTGATTGCAAAGACCATAGCCTCTATCGGGCACACATTAGTCTCTAGACTGACATCATTGTTCTTCAGTACTTTGGAGAGGTCTGACAGACGACTCTTCCAGTGCAACTCATCTTTTAACTTTCTGACTGCTGGTACCAAGAGTGTTGATTGTAGAACCAAGAAAACTGCAGCTGTTAACAATCTCAATCTCTTCACCATATATCATGCTGCTGCCAATTGGCTCAGTGGTGAGAATCTTTAGGGTTTTTTTGTTTGTTTGGTTGGGTTTTTTAAAAATTTAGCTTGAAATGGAGACAGTTAAATTCCACTAGTTAATGTTTACTTTAACTCTTATTGTAATTTTAATGAACGTTAACAGAAAGATTGGTTTTTTTGCATTCATTCATTACTGCCTCTTTTCCTCCCTCCCCTAGTTCACTTTGTAATGAATGCACCTCTTGTTCCAGATTGTTAATTATCATACATATAATGCCTAATCATGCATTCCTTTCAGATAGTCCATGCCTCGCATCTGTTTCAATGAAGTGTTTGCTTATTATCCATCCACTGTTTTTCTGTTCTCCCCATCCCATGCCAATCCTATTCTGTAACAGCAACGTTATGCAGTATTTGTTCTTTTGTGACTGAGATATTTTACAGAGCCTTATGTCTTCCAGACTCCCTCACGTTGAGTAGTGTTTCACAGTTTTTGTTTTTCAATGCTGTGTAACATTCCATTATATAAATGTTCCACAGTTTTTCTTGCCAGTCATTTGTTCATGGACAATTGGGATGCTTCCATTTCTTCACTCCTGTGAATAATACAACAATAAACATGGTGTTGATACATTTGTTTATTTCACAGCTCTTGTTTCTTTAGGATAATTCCTAGTAGTGGGATAGCTGGTTCAAATGGTATTTCTATTTCCACCTTTTTGTGAAAGTTCCAGACCATCTTTCATAGTGGTTGTACCATTTTACTTTATTACCTCCAGTGAATGAGAGTTCCAATCTCTCCACAACCTCACCGCATTTGTTTAGAGAATCTTTGTTTTCTTGATGTTGAGCTTCAATCTGTAATGAAGGCTGCAGTCCTTGACCCTTTGCAGCAAGCACTTCAGGTCCTCCTCAGTTTCAGCAAGCAGGGTTGTGTCATCTGCATAACACAGATTGTTGATAGATCTTCCACCAATCCTGATGCCACATTTCTCCTCATAGAACCCAGCCTCCTGAATAATCAGTTCCACATATACCTTGAAAAGATATGGAAATAGAACACATCCCTGGCATACACCCTTTTCAATTTTGAAACATGCAGTGTTTCCTTGCTCTGTTCTGATGCCTGCCTCCTGGTCCAAGTATAGGTTTTGCCTGAGGACAATCAAGTGCTTGCATTAGACACACCTTTTAGAGGCTAATGTGATACAAACCTGAAATGATACCCAGATTTATCAAATAATATTTTTTTCTCATGTTCAGATGTGTTTTAGGAATAAGAAATTACAAGTGATAAAGAAATCTATTATTTTTATGTTATTGTCTTTTAGATTTGTTTAGAATTAACTCTGTAGCTTTGCTTATTACCAGTCCTTATTATTATTTCATTTATTCATGAATACAATGAACTTTCTCTACTTTCCAATTAGTTTTCTCTACTAGAGAAAGATTGTTAATTCTTTTTTCTAAATAGTTTATATCTTTCCTGGTATTTTAAAAATAATTCCCTTATTTAGTAGTTGAGGACTGATCTGTTAAAAAAAATCATCTACTATGATTTAGGGAATGTATCTTTCATTCTATCTGCTTTTACTTGATATATTTCTCCTCTTTTTAAAAATTTCATTCAGTGAATCAGTTACATACTAATTATAGCCTTGCTAGTAGCTCTGATGGCAGAGAATTTCATATTCAGTCTCTTTATATTCAAAATCTATTTCTTCTATCAATAACTTTTATCCTAGTATACATTTTTTGCTTATTATCCTTTTCCTTTTTTTCTCTCATTATTGCCTTAATAAAACCTAATATAGTCTTAACTAACCAATAGGTTTGATAACTACTCCTATATTCTCTCTTTTTCCAATTGGTCAAGAGACTATGCAATTACTTTATAATCAACTATAAATAAGTTTAGATCAGTGGTTAAGTTCTTTTTTCCCCTAAACTCATCAGTGGTTTTTATCTTTCTCCTAAACATGACACTACATACTTAAATCTGCTTGAACAATTCATTATGTAACCTGACGCCTACCCCATCTTATTAGTGTTCTCTGGCAGTTCAGTTTAACTTTCTTTTTTAAGCACCTACACTTACAATTTTTTAAAAACAATCGTTAAGTAACTTTTTGTTAAATCAATCTTCATGCTGGAGACTGTTCGCTGTGTTCAGATCTTCTATCTGGGCCCCTTTTCTTCTTGCCAGAGTGCATTCTTTCTTAGCTTTTCTAAAAGATCTGTGGCAGGGATA
>NW_006399825.1:15123166-15140879 GCF_000299155.1 Elephantulus edwardii
CAACTCTCACAGTATAATCAGAATGAGCTCTGCCAACAGGGGTTGAGGAAGGTCCTGGAAACCCTTTGTTGCATTTGCTAGCCATTGGGTGGTAAGGCTGCAGTGAGTTCTGTGGGAGGCTCCAAAAGGAGGGTTGAGATGGCTTGAGAAGAGTTGGAGTGTTTAGGGCAAAGGTATTCACAATCCAGACAGGTGTGTTCAGGGACCCCTTGTGGTGCAGTGGTTAAGTGCCCAGCTACTAACCTAACAGTTGCCGTTCGAACCTACCAGTTGGTTTCCCCCTTCTTACCAGACAATATTGCTCTTGCCTCCACTCTAGAACTTTGGGTGTTTTGCATTACTTTAATATTGTAGATATTGTTGTTTGTTGTCAGGTGCCATCAAGTCGTAGATGACTCATAGCGACCCTATGAACGAAAGGTCTGAGCACTGTTTATAGAGTTTCCGGAGGCAAGCCATTTCAGAAGTGGATGCCACTCCTGCTTCGAAGCTTGTTTTAATCGGGGAGTTCCAGCAAACACTGTCCACCATGGGTAACCATTAGCGCATTTGGCACATCAGTGTCACAGTGTTTAGCATAACAGCAACCATGAGTTACATCTATACAGCAGTGCACAGACCTGTGCTATACCACCTAGAAGAATGTTTGACAGGAAAACAATTTGAACCCGGCCTGAGGGCCACATATTAAAATCTCCCACCTTGGGCTTGGTGGCATAACTTTCTGTCCACTAGGCCAACATAGCTCTCTCTATGTTGTCGTTGTTATTGAAAGGCCTGATATTGTCTTCATAGGGTCGCTATGAGACGCCTGCAACTCGACGGCACTTAACAACAACAATATTACAAATATAAATGTTGTCAGACAGCAGACGTTTTACTTGCTGATCTTGAGGCTGTGTTTGAATTCCTAGTTCCCAACAAAGCTGTGCGTTCATCATCTTTTTTCTCCACAATCTCCTTTTCACTTTTAGTCCCTTATGTAATATTTGTTGATTTTCATTTACCTACCAGAGTTAAAACTCCAGGCATGGAAGAAACAGTTGCTAACAGATGTACAATTTCAATTCTGCTCACATCTCCATGCTATTTTTTGTTTGTTCAGCTTCATGAAGATATTTATGCATCTTATGTGTCTTCCCCTCTTTATATCTGCCTTACTTTTGCTGTGCTTTTGTAATGTTTGTAGGACTGAATGAACATCAGCGTTTTATTAGCATGAAGCTACTATACTGCTGAATGAATATAACTTGCTTCTGTTTTTATTTAATATGCAGCCACTGAGGTTCATGTGGTCAAATATGACTCTTAGTTTTTAAAATGTCTCTTATTCTAATCTTACTTTATCTGAAATATTTGTTAATTTATTTTTATCACAGTTGGTTTTGTAGGTGCCATTGAGTCAAATACAACTCATCTTGACTTTGTGAACAACAGATCTGAATCCTGTCCCATCCTGTGCCATCTCAGTATCTGTAATACACTTGAGCCCTTTGCTGCAGTCATCAGGCCAATCCACTGCTTGAGGGTCTTCCTTTCTTCTGCTGACCTTCCACCCTTCTAAGCATGATATCTCTTTCCAAGGAATAACATCTCCTAACAACTCATTCAGAGTATAAAAGAGGAAGCTTTGCCATCCTTACCTCCAAGGAGGACATGGCTGCACATTTTCCAAGGCATATCTGTTAGTTCTTTTGGCAGTCTGTAGGCTGTTCAGTATTCTTCTCTAACACCACAACGCAAAGGCATCAATTCTTCTTCTGTCATCTTTATTCCTTGCTTGCAGATGCATAGCAAGTATTGCAAAAGACTATGGTCTGGATCAGGTGCACCTTAGTCTTTAAACTAACATCCTTGCTCCTCAGTACTTTGGCAAAGTTCCTGACAGTGGATTTGCCCAACACAACAGAAAAGCAAACTGTTCAAGGTGGGTAGTGGAAAATTTCTGGGAACAGTGAATACAAAGGGCACAATCAAGGTGGAAAGTCAGACTTTAGAGATCTTGAATGTGAAGCTACAGAGTTTGGAATTTATTCTGCAGGAACTGAAAGACCCACGTTCCACATTTGTCCTTAAAACTCTCAACTTCCGGAACACAAGATTCCTGTAAAGCTCTTTTTTGTACTACAGCACAGAGAAGTACAATGGTATGTTTGAGAACCACTATTTGTTCATTTCCTGCCTGACATGTTTGGATGTAAAATGAGAGGAAAAGCCTTGTATTTAAGTTCCTTCCTGGTTTTTCTCCCCAGTGGGGGAGGGGAGATTCTGATTTCATCCTCTAAGCTTGAACACAAGCAAAACGCTCTTTCTACATCTAATTGTAAAACACTCAGAAACAATACTGTGCCCTTACACACAGAAGAAAAATAAAAAATTACTAAGAGAGCAAATTTTTAATCTATAGAGACTTGGTGGGGGGGTCTCTGAAACCTGTGACATTCGTAAAAAACCACAAAAACTCACTACTGAAGTCAGAACCAATTCAGAGCTGACTATCCAGTGGGGTTCTGAGGGTGTGAATCTCATGTGAGGAGGGATTTACATCTTTCTCCGTATTAGAGCTCTGGTGGCTTAAACTGTAAGGAGTGGCACTGCCAACCAAAGGCGTGTGGTTCTAATCCACCAGCTTCTCTGAGAAAGATGAGCAGTCTCTTCCCGTGCTATTTGTTGTAGTAAGGGCCCTTGCATCAACCATGACTCATAACAGATCTGAATCTTGTCCTATCCTGTACCGTCCTCACAGTCTCTGCCTATTATTGCAATGAGCCAATTCCCCTTGTCAAGGATCTTCCTCTCTTTTCCTTACCCTCCACCTTTCCCGGTCTTTTTCTAAGGACTAGCCCCTCCTGATAGCATGCCTTAAGTATGTGGGATGAAGTGTCACACTCCTTGCCTCTAAGGAGCAGCCTAGTGGTACTTCCTCTAAGACAGACTTGTTCGTTCTTTTAGCAGTCCATGGGATATTTAGAACTCTTCTCCAACATGACAATTCAAAACCACAATTATTCTTCTGTAATTCTTATCCATTGTTCAACTTTCAGATGCATCGGAAGCAACTGAAAATACCCATGGTTTGGATCAAGTGTACCTTAGTCTCTAAGCTGACATCATTACTCTTTAGCACTCTGGAGATGTCCTTGACAGCAGATTTCTTGATGAAGCACTTTCCATTTCTTGACTACTGTCAGCATGGACTTTGACTGTGGATCCAAGTCAAACTAAATCGTTGACTGTTCCAGTCTTTCCTCCATCTCTCATGATGTTTCTCTGAAAACCTGTTAGTGGGTCAGTTGACAGAAATGAGTTGTTTTCTCCCAAAGAGCAGCTGGTATGTTTGAACCACTGGAGGGGAGCGGCCTTTGGATTAGCAGTGCAACTTCCTATGGACTAAGCCAGCCCAGCTCCCAGAGACAGTCATAGTTTTCATTTATTTGCCCATTAAGTTGAAAGAACATCTCCACCCCTTTTCATGTTAGGTTGAAATTTTCTTACCCAGAGACCCTCTCTATCACCAGTGGTGAATCAGAAAGAATACCTGGAATAATTTATATCCTGTAGTCTGTGCTTTGAGCACAGGACTAGTGGGTAAAGTGTTGGGTTAATAAATGAAATGTCTATGATGCAAACCTACCAGCCATTCAGTGAAAGAAAAATGAGACATTCTGTCAAGATTCACAGCCCTGGAAACCCTGCAGGGCAGTTCTACTCTGCCCAGTCGGGATGTTGTGAGTCAGAATTGACTTGACGTCGGTGAGCGAGAATCTGTGTTCATGTCTTACCTTTCTTGGATGCTAAGGGCTATTTATTATTCACTATTTTTTTTCTCCACACAAGTTCAGCAAAAGCCTCCACAGGCAGCCACTGGAAAGGAAAGAAAACACAATGCTTTTAATGTCCCCATAAGAGCTTCTTTTGGCTGCATACAAGGGCATCAGATCAAAAGAGCATGAGAAACTGGTCAGCAGGAGTCCAATGTAAAATGCATGCAAAGGTCCTCATGCCACAGGCCCAGCTCCCTGCAGGCCACAGGGCTGCCTGTTCTGACCCACAGTGACGCTGTATGTCAGCGCAGAACTGCCCCATTTATACAAGACTGGGATCTTCATGGGAGCGGCTAGCCAGGATTTTCTTCTGTTGAACCATTGGTGGGATCAAATCTTCCAGCCAATCTAATCATTGTAAGATTCAAGCAGAGAAATGTGATTTGAGGGGCATTCAGATTCTTATAGTTTGGTCTCCATATCAGCTGAAGACAATTTTTTTCACTTCCATCTACTGCTACTGCCTGTGTGGTATCTTCACATCGCATCTACTCAGGATGTTTTCATGAGGTCACTGAATAAAAGCCCAGAAGGGCCAAATTCCACAGTCTCCACCTGTTCTCACACAGCCAGTATCCCAGCCTCAAACAATCCTTTGATTTAAAATCAGAGTGTGTGGGAGGCAGAGGGCACCAGAGTGAATATATCTGCCCAGTGCTTCAAATAAGTCAATAATCCCATTCAGAGTTGTTTGGGGATTATTTTTTTTAACAACTTCATTTGCTTCCTTTTTTAGTCCATCCCAGATTCTCCCTACCCTGTTGCAATCCAGGTAGCTCTCAGCATCATTACCTTGGAAATCTGCTTCTCTGGTTGTGTTCTTTGGGGCCGATGTTGTTTCACTGTTTAGGTGACGTCTTTTTCTTCCACAGGCACCAAGGCAGAACTGAACACCAGGCTCTTGCCATTGCGTCCAGTTTCAGCTGCAGGTAAGGGTATTTCTTTGTTTCGTATATATGTGGCTCATGGCCCTTCCCTTGGACAGACTCCTTTCTTGGGTTGGAAGCAGTGCAAAGAGACACTCCATGGGCTTTTAATTATCTGACTAATTCCTTTGAGTTATCTTTTTAAACTTTTATAAAGCTGTTGTTGTTGTTGTGTGACATTGAATGAGAACTGGCCCGTAGCTGACCCTTCTTAGTGGGTTTTTAGAGACAATAAATGGCATGGGAAAATATTGCCCATCCTTCTTCCATGGAGAAGCTAGTGGATTCAAACTATGTGCCTTTGGGATTGAAGGACAGATTCTTACCACTAGGCAACCAGCACTCCCTTTTATAAAGATAGAAAAATTCAAAACTTAAGCAGAGTTTCAGCTTAAAAGACTAACTGAATTGCAAAGTCTAGAGAAAAAGCTCAATTTTCTAAATATGCTTTCATTATGCTTGAGATCTTCATTGTTTTGTTTTTCAATTTACTGTCTAACTACAAGGAGCGTGACTTCTTAGGGGTGAAATGCTTGGCTGCTAACCTGAAGACTCACTCAATCATTTGCTCATTGTTGTTGAGTTGAAACCAACTCATACCTGACCCTCCAGCAGCTTTTCAGAAGCTGTAGTTCACGTGGGATGAGGTTGCCTATCTTTCTCCCTCGGAGCCACTGATGAACTCGAAGCACCACAGAAGAACCATCTTCAGATTAGCCTTGAAACTTGTAGGGGATTATTCTATTCTGTCCTATTGGATTGCTATAGGAATTGAGTTGGAACTGAGTCAAGGGCAGTGGGCTTGGTTTTGGGGTTTTTAACCAACTTTGACTAGGAGCTTTCATAACTTAGTGGTAAGGAATTATGCTGCTAACTCAAAAGTATGTGGTTCAAATCTACCCAAGCTGTGCTGTAGGGGAAAGAGGCACCATCTCCTCCTATAGGATTTACTGCCCCTGCAAACCCCCTAGCAGTTAGCTATGAGTCAGTTTTGACTCCATGGTACTCAGTGATGACAATATGATCATAAGGGAGAATACTCAACAACAATGACTATTTAACTCATATAACATTATGACCATATAACTCATATAACCTTATTACTCATGACCATATGTACTCAATAACAATATGACCATAAAGGAGTAGTCTGGTGGTCCATATGGAAGTTACACTTCTAACACAAAGGCTGATCCTCTTTAGTGGTTCAAATCCACCAACAGCTCCATGAGAGAACAATGGACAGTCTCCTCTCATACGATTATAACAGTTAGTTATAAGTTGGTTACGACTTGAGAGCAATAAGAGAGAGAGAGAGAACACCATGATCTGAAGTGCTATGATTACAAAACTCATTTCTAGTCAAATAAATCACAAACTCAAGTCAGCCAGTCAAAGCACTAAAATAACTCTCATCAGTTTTCATGGCCTTCGGAAGCAATAAATGGCAAGTTAATTAACATACAATAAATCTGTTATTGGAACTGTCCGCAACCGCCATAAATTAGTTGTCACAACATACATAGTTGCCCCAACCTAGTAAGTTAAGATATCCTTTTGTATCTTGGGTTTGCGTTCCCATCACAAGTGAGTTACAAAGTGATGTTTGTCTTTCTGAAAATTTGACACAGTCATTTTTCTACCACTCCTCCATGAATCATGTTGATTTGTCTGTTATGACTCAGAGATTGTGGCCAACGGTCAACAAAAGCTGAAGTGATAGCTGTGCTGTTGGCCCATGTGGAATCACCTAGATTTGTTTCAGAAACAGCAGAAGGAAGGGTCATGAGTGGCAAAGGTAGGTGTGGGAATTCCAGAAGTCGTGGAACTGACACTATCAGGGATTGGAATAACAGAGTAATATTATTAGTTTATTGAGCTGAGAGAAAGAACTGTTAGAGAGAACTGCAAAATCAAGATCACGGCCAGAAGTGGGAAACTTGAGTCAAGGAAGACGTCAGACAAATGTTGAACTAGGTCTCCAGGTTCACCCAGGGTGGTAGAGGGTTGCGGGGACCTCTGGTGCTGTTTTTATCATTGAATAGCTTCTCCTGGGGAAGGAATGAAATAATACCTGCCAAGACTTTCCTTAAATGAATCTGTTAAAGCCAAATTAGGTGATTCACAGAGGGAGCATCCATCTCCCTCTATCGTCAATTTCCCACCATCAATAAGGGAAAACAATGGGTGGAAAAGCCAGAGATCTCTGGAGCAAGACAGTGAGAGGCTTGGAGGAAAGCATAACAGGGATGCCCCACCAAGTGCCATTGCCTCTGAATGATGCTCTTTGCATAAGCTCAGGATTGGACTTTGCTGAGAGGAGAAGCAAGTTTTAGGGCATAGCTTTTGATCAGTAACTTGCAATCTGCCCTTACGTGCCAAGAGACAAGAGAGGATTTGCAACTCCATAATGAAGAAGAATTGTCATAAAGGATTGTTTATTTAAATGATATTCTGCGTAGTGACAGGGCCAGACTAGAATCTCCTTGGCCCCCAGAGGGAGACATGAATGTTATATCCAGGGTGCACAAAAGTGCACTGTTGTCAGGGCCGTGGATCTCCCAAGGTATCCTAGCAAGTATTACGTAACTTCGTATTATGTAACTTCTATCACTCGGTGAGCGGAAGTGAGCTCGCAACAAGCAGAATAGCCGTAACTGGTCTCGCAAAAAGCCTGTTCTTCTGCAAAATCCTATTCATTTTCCTGCTGATAACTGTGCAATGAGAGGATACCAAGGGACTCCAAAATAACAAGACACCCCTTGCTAAAGATGTGTCCACAAAGAAAACTTACAGAGCGTAAGAGAAAATGATCCGTCATGATGGAGACATAATTAATAAATGGGAGGTCAACATTCCCAAGAACCTGAGATCATAGGCAAATAGGAAATAAAATGACAAAGAAAGACGAGGAAGTGAGATGAAAAGAGTTGGTTTAGGCAAAGAAATTAGAGAAGTTTATACGATGTAAATTTACAAATCCCTACTGAATTGTATGAATTTAAACTGAAACTAAAGAAGTCTAAAGTAAGCATGAAATATTGTTGATTGGTTATACCTTGGAATAAGCAAACTTCAGGGAAATTCAATTTTCTGAATTAGGACTGAATCAGAATCACGTGATATATTTAATTTAGATTATAAAAGCATTAACTTTTTATTGATTTTCAGCTGCTATAGGGATAAATTTTTCCCCAAAAAATATGGGGTATTACTTTTTTTTTCAGTTAGCCAAATAATGCCTTTTCTGTCACAAAACATTAAGTGTATGAATTTGATTGGGAAGCCAGCTTGATCTGCAAACTTTTGCTCAAATCACAATGTTGTTTTCATGTGCTGTTGCATTGGATAAAATGTGTAAAAAAAAAAGCCAAATTTATTACAGGTAAATTCTGAAATAGATAAAAGAAACGCCCAAAAAATCTCTTAATTTTACTCTTCAGAATTACTAGCAGTGTGTTAGCATAGTCCCTTCAATTTTCTGTTTCTATGTAATTGAATTTACCCTAAAATATAATTTATTAAATACATTTATTTATAAACTTAACAACAAATAAGCATTTTCCATGTTTTGAAATATTTGTTTTACACACAGGTTAAATGGTTGTGCAATATTTCTTCATGGATGTACCCTTTATTTCACAATTAAGAAATACTTGTAATAAATCTTTGTTTATGAGTCTACTTATGTTTCAAGTTTTTTAATGTACAAGCCTCACCTTTTACAATTCATGCTTTCATATGTATATTACTTCAATAGAACATAAAACTATATACCAGGTTATTCCCCCCCACCCCCCGGTACATTGGTTATTCTAAAGTTTGCTTATTGGTTATACTTTCTTGATTAAAATCAGAAATTTTCTGACTGAATTATCACTGCAAAAGACAAAGGGGGGGAAGGGCAAATTTTCCACTGCACTGTAGAAATTTGAAATACGTATTCGCATATACAGAGAAACAGAGTGAACAAACCTGGGCAGAGAAACTTGCTTAAATATCAGCCAGCCACTGAAAACCCTATGGACAAAAGTTCTGATCTGGCACATGGGGTCAACACAAGATGGAACTAACTGTCTCTACAGCAACTAGTAAGCTGGGGATAAATCTATATATATCTAGCTAGCTGGCATATTGTGCTATGGGAAGAAACCAGAGTAGCACAAAGCCGTGGTGATCTGTTCCCAGAAAGACTGCAGACTAGGATACTCTGTGGGGTGGTTCTACTCTGTCCTTTCAGGTCACTTTAGGACAACCACATGCAAAAATGGGCTTGTTGTTAGCTGCCAATGAGTTAAGTACCATGTAAATCCACCTGGTTTTCCTCCCCTTCCCTGATTCTCCGCCTTCCCGAGCATCTTCAAGGAATATCCCCTCCTAGCAACATATCTGAAGTATGTGAGGCAAAGCTCATCATCCTTGCCTCCAAAGAGCACTCTGGCTGCACCCTCTCCCAGACATACTTGTTAATTCTTTTAGCAGTCTATGGGATGTTCAATGCTCTTCCCCAATACCACAACTCAAAAGCATCAATTCTTCTGTCATCCTTATTCATTAACCAGTTCTCAGATGCATAGCAAGTGCTTGGAAAGATCTTAATGACACACCTTAGTCCTCAAACTGATGTCATTACTTTTCAATAATTTGGAGAGGTCCCTAACTACAGACTTACCCAGTGCAATGGTTTTGTTGTTGTTATGTGCCATAGACTCGCCTTCAACTCATAGTAACCCTATGGACAATAGCTCTGAACCCTGCCCTATCCTGAGCCAGTCTCACTGATTCTGACACATCTAACCTCATTGCCCCAACTACTGTGTCAATCCGTCTCATTCAAGGTCTTCCTCTCCTATGCTGTCCCTCTACCCTTCCAAGCATGATATCCTTCTCCAAGGACTAGTCCCTCTTAGCCACATGCCATAGTATATGAGACAGAGCTTCAAAATCCTAGCCTCCAAGGAGAAACTCAGTTTCACTCTTTCCAAGACAGACCTGTTTATTCTCTTGTCAGTCCATGTATGTTCAATATTCTCCTCCAGCACCACAACTCAAAGGCATCATTTTTTTCTGTAATCCTTATTCACTGTCCAGCTCTCTGATGCATAGTAAGTAATTGTGAAGACCATGGCCTTGATCAGGTGCACCTTATTCCCTAGACTGACATCATTAATCTTTAGGACTTTGGAGACGTCCTAACAGCAGACTTCCCCAGTGCAATTTTTTTTTTTATTTCCTGACTGCTGGTTCCAAGAGTGTTGATTGTGGAGTCAAGCAAGCTGAAATTGTTAACCTCAGTCTCTTCTCTGTTTATCATGGTTTTGCCATTGGGCCCACATATCCTGATTTCCTGACTGCTGTTACCAAGGGTTTTAATTGTGGATCCACGTAAGATGAAGTTGTTGACAGTATCAGTCTTTTCTCCATCTATCATGATGTTGCCTATAGGTCCAAGTGGTAAGAATCTTTGTTTTCTTGACATTGAGACACAATTCTTAGTGACAGCTATATTATTTGATCTTTGGCAACAAGTGCATTAAGTCCTCACTTTCAGCAAACAAGGTTGTGTTATGTGCATAATGCAGGTTACTGATGAGTCTTCTCTGATCCTGATGCCATATTCCTCTTTATAGAGTCCAGCTTCTCAGATAATTTGCTCTGCATACATATTGAATAGGTAGGGAGAGAGACTACAACCCTGACACACTTCCTTTTTCGTTTTAAGCCACGTAGAACTCCCTTGTTCTGTTCACAAAACAGCCTTCGGGTATAAGTATAGATTTTGCATGAGGAAAATTAAGCACTCTGGGATTCCCATTATTTTCAATGTTAAGTATAACTTGTTATGATCCACACCGTCAAGTGCCTTTGCATATTCAATAACGCATAAACAGACATTCTTCTGGTACCCTTCCTTCAGCCAGGATCCATCTGACATCATCAATGATATCCCTGGGACCACAGCCTCTTCTAAATCCTGCTTGAACTTCTAGCCATTTTTGAATGATCTTTAGCAGTATTTTGCTTACATGGGATATTGGTCATATTGTTCGATAATTTTCACATGTTGTTGAATACCTTTCTTGGGAATGGGAACAAATATAGACCTCTTCTAATCTGTTGGCTAGACAACTGTCCTCTGAATTTCCTGGCATAGACGGGTAAGCACATCCAGAGCTGTATCTGGTTTTTTTGTTGTTTTTGTTTTAGTTAGTCAGTATCATCATTAGTTAAACCGGGTGGCTCCTTGGAGGCAAGGATTCTGAGGCCCCGTCTAACATACTTTGGACATGTTGTGAGGAGAGACCGGTCCTTGGAGAGGGACATCATGCTTGGGAGGGTGGAGGGACAGCGCAGGAGGGGAAGGCCCTCTATGAGGTGGATTGATTCAGTGATTGGGATGGGAGTGTCAGACACAGTGTGATTGGCACAGGACAGAGCGGAGTTTAGGGCTGTTGTACATAGGGTCGCTATGAGTCGCAGGCGACTCGGCGGCACATAACAACAATAAACAACATCATCTTTAGTCAACTTTCTCACTGTATCAGCAAGTCTTTGAGATCTCACTTATAAGCTTGAAAAACCATCATAATTATGTTCCAATTTCTCATTCATAGATAAGCTTGGGTTCCAAAGATCAGCTCATTATGAGAAAATCAACATTATGCAAAAATGGAGGATCACTACATCAGATCTTGGAGGACTGCATCATTACATAACTGCCAAATTACATCATTACATAACTCTTAAACTCCTGAGAATCATAGTTTCAAGCTAACATTGATGAAATTGTTTCAGCCATGTTAATCTTAACTATTTCATCCAAGTCAATAATTCCAGCCAAGTTAACACATAACCTTAACCACCACTGTCAGTGTTATTCTCACCCTTACTTCAGTGTTTGTTACTGACAGATGTACATTTTTTTAAATTATTTTAATGAAAGTTTATAGAGACTTTGGATTTCTATTCATTCATTGTTGCACACTTTCCTTTCTGCCCACCCCTTCCCCCCAGTTCACTTTTCTCTTTGAAAAGTAATATATATAATTCTTTCATTGTTATATAATCTCCCCCAATCACACACACAAAGTCCACTCCACTATTCAGCTTTCATTCTGGACTCTTGTCATGACAATAATACCTAATCATATATTCCTCCTAAACACTTCTCTCCCTCATCCGTTTCAATGCAGTATACATTATTTATCCCCTCTTATTTCGCCCCCAACTCTGATACCAGTCCTGCTTTACAACAGTGGCACTATTCAGTATTTGTCCTTTTGTGACTTAGATATTTCACTCAGTATAATATCCTCCAGGGTCACCCATTTATTATAATATTTCATGAATTCCTTGTTTTTCAATGCAGCATAGTATTCCATTGTGTAAATATACCACAGCTTCTCTATCCATTTGTTTTTTTGATGGGCACTTGAGTTGTTGCCAACTCTTTGCTGTTGTGAACAAAAGGGCTGTATCTGTTAACTGAAACAAGTCAGCTGGTATCTCATCATTCCTGCGGCCTTTTGCCAGTGCCTTCAATCCAGCTTCCACTCGCGCTAATCTATGCAAATGTGCTACTCTACGCAAATGAAAGGTGGTTTTAGAAAGGAGAATTGACAATAATTTATTTAATGAAGAGGTTAATTCTGAAAAATAAAATGGCAATTGTATAGTTTCAGGAAATGAGACACTATTTTGCTAGGGAAATGTCATAAAACTTTAGAAGAATTGTGGAAAACCAAGGCTACAAATGTATGTCCAAAATATTTTTAGGAAATAGAAATTAGTCAGCTGAGTAAAATGTTGTTGTTAGGTGCTGTCGAGTATGACCCATAGTGACCTTATGAACAACAGAACTGAATCCTATCCTATCCTGTGCCAGCCTTCTCATCTCTGACATACTTGAAAAATAATGAGGGGAGCTCTGGTGGCCTAGTGGCAAGAAGCTGCACTGCAATCCCAGAGGTACGCGGTTCAAGTCCACCAGATGCTCTGCTGGGGAAGGAGGGACAATCTCCTCCTGTACAGTCAGATCTGATTTGACGGTACACACGCACACACACACACACACAATAAAATAGTAAAAATTTTAAAAAAATAAGGGCAAGGAAGAAGGAACTCAAAATTAATAACAAGGGGAAACTGCACGTTGGTTTTCACTCTGCGAGTTTTTCTTGTGCTTCAACTGGGAACCTGTCATCAAGCCTTTCAAACCATTGGCCTAAATGAAAAATTAGAAAACATTAGAAACAGGTGACAACAGGACTTGAGGACAGGAGTCTGACAACTGTGTCTTTCAGTCCAACTTGTCACAACCAAGATTGGTAGACTTCCTTTAGGACTGACTTCCTGAAGATGCTCTTCTGTGAATCAGTTTCTGAGTCCAGAATCCTGCAAGTGGAGGGAGATAGAGGAAGAAAGCTGTCTAGGCCTCCCCTCCCATGTCTGTGTCTAATGTAACGTATACGGTGCTCACTGGACATCGCTCCATTTGGGATTTGATTCATGGCATTCTCCTCCAGTGTGATTAATTGTCTCTGAAAACTCGCCAGAGGGTTGGTTCTGAGTCTGTGCGACACAACAACAATGTATACTTTTTCTCCAAGAGCTCCTTTTACAAAGGACCTTTAGACCTTTTTTTTAGACCAAGTTTTCCATTCAAGCAGGAAAGAATATGAGTGTGGGAGTCAGGCCATACCAGGTTTGAGTTCTAATGCTGAATTATTATTACTTTTTTAAAATGCTGAATTTTGAGCACGTGCTCTGTGTCTTAAATACTCAACTGAAGTAAGTCGGGCAAACAATGAACTCCCATGAAGGAATAATTTTTTTTATGAAGGAATAATTAGATAAGATGACACCTGAAGACCTTTCATATAGAATCTACACATAAAAGGCTTTAAGTACATGTATTGAAAACTGACCATCCAGTTAGTAAGGCAGAGACAGGCTGCGCTTGAATGCCAACTACGTCTCTTACTGCTGTGGGATCTTGGCAGGCAACATCAACACTGTATCTCAGAATCAGAACTGACTCAGTGCTGACCCTCCACTGGTTTTCAGAGGCTGTAAATTGCATGAAGGGAAATTGCCCATTTTTCTCCTTCAGAACTTCTGGTAGCTTCGAACCACCGTTGGGTTAGCAGAGCAACTCCCTACAGACTAGCCCACTAATGCTTTAATTCTGAATTGAGTTGAATTGTTGGGAGTTGTGGTGAGTAGATGATTTAATGTAAAGATCTAAGAATAGCATATGGAACAAAGAAAATGATCAATAAAATTTTGCTGTTAAAAACACTTCAAATACGTTAACATATTACTTTACCTATGTCATAAAGCTGTTGTAATATTTCTAAAAGGCAATCTCTAAACTAATTTAGTAAAGTATCTACCTGTTGTTAAGTACTCAAAGTTCAATATAACTGAATTAATATTACCATGATTATTAATATTTTACAATACCATATAATTATATAGTAGCAGATAGATGTCCATCTATCTATACTGAATCCTTTCAGAGTACAAGACAGATTTTTGGGTTTTTTTGCTTTTGTTTTAATAATTAATTAGGTATGATCCTAAGTTAGAAAGATCAAAATTTTTGTATGTCTAGAGGAAAAAACAAGATGTGAAATGAAAAGGATTAAAATAATATGATTTTATTAAACACAGAAATGTATCAGCTTTTCTAAAGATGCCTCACTTTTAATGCTTTCTGGTTCTTTGTAATTCAGATTTTCTGAGTTTTCAATGCTTGTCCCTATGAGATAAAAATATATTTATTTACTTGAAAGTAATTTGAATCAGTCCCCTGGTATTCGGCTAGATAGAACTCCAGTATTCTGGAACACTATCTGTTGAGACAGCTATATTTGACATCACTGGGGAACCTAAAACTATGTACTGGCAGTGTTCTGGTGCCTCAAGCTCAAGAAGACACAGTATATTACACAGAACAAGTGTTGCTGAAAAGTTTCATGCCATCAGGTCTACACCAGCACATTGACATACTCTCTTCTAGTTAGCAGTACATTTATTTACAAAAATTTAGCTATAGTTTTACAAACATGCTTGGCGAGGTGCACTAGCATTGCTTGAGAACATAAACATAAAAATCTGGTGAGATAAAGAACAAAACATGCTTTCCTTTTCACTCACCTGCTGTCTGATTGTGAGACATGTGCATGGAGTAGAAATCAGTTCCCTCACTGGCTTCATCCTGGAGGTGTATCTGGTTCTCACACAATCTGGAAAACAGGAGATTTTATTTTGGTCTTCTTAGACAGTTCTAGCATATTCTCTTATGGCTAAATTCTCTCACTAAAATCTAAGAGTTTGGAAATGGGTGGGCCAAGGGGAAGATTTGTGGCTCTGCATCTTCTACTGCAACATTTTCTTCTTCTAAGTAAAGAGGTAATATGAGGAGGCCCCTGCTGCTGAATGGTCAGACCTTGTCACCTCACCTCAGTTTCAGGTTTTCACAGGGCCTTTCAGAGGTCAGGAGGGACACAGTCCATTTCATACTAAACCACTAACAACAAAAACAAAAAATGTTAGGACAAAACAGGGTTATGACATTTATGATCTATTTTAAATGTCAATGTTGAATGAGTATACAATTTACACACACACACACAGACACACACACACGCGTGCACACACACACACACACACACACACACACATTCTATTCAGTGTAATGATAAACCAAACCAAGTTCACTGATATCCAGTCAATTCTGACTCATCAAAAGAAACTCAAGTTCATTAATGCTGAGTTGAACTGATTCATAACTGCACCTCCACTGGGTTTCCAAAGCTAGATAGCACACACGAGTGGAATGCCCATCTTTCTCCCAGTGAACCACTGGTGGATTTGAACCTGTACAGAGTCATGGCCTTGGCCTTAGCAGTGCGACTCCCTACACATCATGACAGAGTAGAACTGCCCCACAAGTTTCCCAAGGTTGAACTCTTCACACAAACAACCAGCCATATCTTTCACCCACCCACCACCTGCTGGGTTCAAATTCTGACAGCATCCAAACACTTTAACCACTTCACCACCACCACCACAAATCAGTCCCACTGCTGTGGAATCAATCCCAACTCATACTAACTGTCCGCTGGGTTTCCAAGGCTCTGACTCACTGTGGGAGACAACAGTCCATTTTTTGCCCAAAGAGCTGCTGGTGGACTCAGCCACTGCCCTTCTGGTTAGTAGCCCAATATGTAACCCACACAGCTCTCAAGGCTGCTTCTACCAGGGTGCCTGCAATACAGTGATGCCATTCCCAAAATGATGAAGGCAGTTGTTAGGAGATGCACTTTAAAAGGTATTGGTTCATAGTCATGAAGTTAAGAAGTAAGTCATCAATGAGACCGAGTTAACTCTGGCAATAGTGTCTTCACTCTTCAAATCTCTTCCAATCTGCCATTGGGCATCTGTAACCTCATGGCTTTGCAGGCCATTCGTGACAGGAAGGCCTGGACCAGAGAGTACCATTGCTGGTCTTCTCAGCCCTTCACCGTCTGACTGTGGCATGCCTACTTTCTGCTTGTTGTTGTGTGCCATCAAGTCAGAACTGGCCCATAGCTGACCCTCCAACGGGTTTTCAGAGGCAATAAATCATGAGAGGAGACTGCCTGTCTTTCTCCCATGGAGCAGCTGGTGGATTCGAACTGCATACCTTAGTGTTACCAGTGTAATTCCTTACCACTAAACACTAGTACTCCCTATTACCTTTTATCTTGTGAGTGTTTTTCACCATTCAGCAATTTTCACAAGTGCAGCTCAGTGTCACTATTCCCATTACCTCTACCTTTACTCTTTTATCACTAGTAACTTTAGACTCTCTCCTGTTAAAGGAAGTCACTGGTAAGGACTCCTCTAAAACGGGACCCCTGAGTAGCATAAATTGTTGTTGTTTGCCCTCAAGTCAGAACTGGTTCATAGCTGACCCTCCAGCGGGCTTCCAGGGGCAGTAAATTGAACAGGAGGAGATTGCTTATCCTTCTCCCACAAAGTACCTGGTGAATATGAACTGTGTGTCTTTGGGATGGTAGTGCAGCTTCTTACCACTAGGCCACCAGAGCTCCCTGCACACCAGAGGGTCTGAAAATGAATAGAAACCTCCTGCAAATGAGCCAGGGCAGACAAAGCAGGATTGGGAAGGTGTCTGGTGTTAGATCAGAAAACCACAAGGCAGATATTTTCCCCTAATAAAACATGTCCACACCCTGTCACAATGAACACTTAGCTCCTGTTAAGTTGCTTTCCAGGCAGAGCTTGTTTAAACAGATTCCTTAAAACATGCGCAAACCACCAGCCCCTGACTCTCTAAAGGACTTTCTGCTGGCATGAGATTGGAATATGTGCACACAGAGAACATGCAAGTGTAGGTGGCATCCCATAATAAGAGATGCTGACTGATCTAGAAGCCTATGCGATCGAATCCGTATTGAGAAGGGATGCATTTTTTTCCTTAACTGCACCTACACTGGACAATTCCTGAAAAACCTCGCCTTTCCCCAGACATTTCCTAAATATGTAAAGCTTTGTTGTTGTGTTGTTATGTGCCATCGAGTCACCTCCAACTCATAGCGACCCCATGTACAAAAGCCCTAAACCCTGCTCTATCCTGAGCCAATCTTATTGTCTCCGACACACCTACTCCCATTACCCCAATCACTGAATCGATCCATCTCATCAAGGGTCTTCCTCTCCTGCACTGTCCCTCCACCCTCCCAAGCATGACTTCCTTCTCCAAGGACTGGTCCCTCCTTGTAACATGTCCAAAGTATGTCAGACAAAGCTTTGTTAGCACAATAATAGATTTTCCTTAAAAATAAAACAATAAGCAAAATATTACAATGAAATGTGCAAGGAGTTGGAGTCAGAAAATCAAAAGGGCCGAACTCACTCAGCATATCTTAAGCTCAAGGAACTGAAGAACAAATT
>NW_006399825.1:15142444-15269830 GCF_000299155.1 Elephantulus edwardii
AATTGGGATGGGAGTGTCAGAGACAGTGCGATTGGCACAGGAAAGAGCGGAGTTTAGGGCTGTTGTACATAGGGTCGCTATGAGTCGCAAGCAACTCGACGGCACATAACAACAACAACAACACCTTGTCACCCTCAGCCATGGTAGAAATTTGTGATGATGAAGCATCTTGCTGTGGCCCACACCCATTCTCCCTTGAGTCTTTCTTACCTGATTGATCTGAAAGACCGTTTCTTTCATGACAGCTGGAGAAAAGACTGAAATTGTCAATGATTCCATCTTACTTGTATCCATAATCAGCATCCTTGGTACCAGCAGTCAGGAGATCAAGAGACATACAGTACTGGTAAAGTCTGTTTTCTAGGACCTCTCCAAAATCCTGAAAAGCAATGACATCAGTCTAAAGATGAAGGTGTGCCTGATTCAGACATGGTCTTTTCAGTTACTTGCTATGCATCTGAAAACTGAACAATAAATAAGGATGACCAAAGAAGAATTGATACCTTTGAGTTGTGATATTGGAAAAGAGGGCTGAATATCACAAAGGAACAAACATATATTTTGGAGAAAGTGCACCCAGAATCCTCTTGGAGGCAAGGATGGTGAAGCTTCAACTCACGTACTTTGGCCACATCAGTAGAAGGGCCTGTTCCTTGGAAAGGGACATTGTGCTTGAAAAGGAGGAAGGTCAGCGAAAGAGAGGAGGAGCCTCAATGAGATGGAAGTATGGAGGCGATGATGAGGACGGCACAGGACAGGACAGGGTTCTGATCTGTTGTTCATAAGGATGCTATGAGTTGCACTGGAGTCAAAGGTCTCTAACGACAACAACAATAACAACAACCTGAAAGCGCCTCCTCTCTTCATTCATAATTAGATTTGGGAAGGACTCTCAAAAAGAAGGTATCTGTAATAGGATGAGGACATTGGTTGAAGGTCAAAGTTTAGCCAGCTCCTGAGCTATGTTATTACCTCTGACTTGAGAGGAAGGGACTAAATGGAGTAGTCATGTTTAGTTCCCATACCTGCCTGGTGGAGATTGCTCACTACCTGAAATGTCCTTTACAGGTACCAAAAGAGATTTATGTTTTCTTGTTTCTTGTGAGGGATCCCAGAACAACATGGGCTATATGAGGTGGGAGAGAGAAAGAGATTGCTGGAATCTTGGCAAGTGCCAGGTGGTGTCAGTGAGGGAGGAAGGGAGCCAAGGCATGAACTCAAAGCAGGGGAAATAAAAGCAAGGAGCTGACATTAAAATGAGAAGAGCATTCCCACTGAATGACTCCAAGGGGAAGGACTCGCGGAAGAGTCCGAGACTGTTTAAAACGGCAGCTCACCTAGTCTACAAGTTTGGATCATTGCATGGCCAGGTGGGATGGTGGTGATTGTAGACTAAGATGACTGTAGACTTCGGGGCCAGTTTACCAGATGCCCTCCCCTGCCTCACACCTCTCAAGCCTGTAAGATACACTGCAAAATTAATTAATTAATTAATAAGGAGTCTACAGACTTTTTGATACATCCAATCTAGACTCCATAGAAAAGCCAATAACCCCTTCTAAAATATAACAGATCTATAAAACTCTCTGAAATATGTTTGAGAAAGGCTTCAAGATCTAGCGGTTCCCAGCTGCCTCTCCTGACATCAGCTTTTTCCATTGCTAATCACCCTTCCAGGACCAAGTCTTTCTTTCCTCCAATGCAGTCTATGGATTGGAGGAAGACTCATCAACAAGCTGCATTATGCAGATGACACAACTTTGCTTGCTGAAAGTGAAGAGGATATGAAACACTTGCCGTGGTAGATCAAGGACTACAACCTTCAGTATGGATTGCATTTTAACATCAAGTAAACAAAGGTCTTCACCACAGGACCAACACTCAACATTAGGAGAGATGGAGAAAGAATTGGAGCTGTCAATTATTTCATCTTTCTTGGATCAATACCCTTGGTACCAGCAGTCAGGAAACAGGAGATATATTGCATTGGGCAAGTCTGCTGTCAGAAACCTCTCCAAAATACTTAAAAGCAATGATGTCACTTTGAAGACTAAGGTGTGCCCAATTCAGGCTATAGTCTTCTCAATCTCTTGCTAGGATCAGACACCAGGACAATGAATAAGGATGACAGAAGAAGATGCCTTTGAGTTGTGGTGTTGGAGAAGAGTGCTAAATACCCTAAGGAATGCCACAAGAACAAACAGATATGTTTTGGGAAAAGTGCAGCCAGAGTGCTCCTGAGAAAAATGGTGAAGCGTCATCTTTCATACTTTGGATATGTCGGCAGACAAGACTATTCCTTAGATGGGACATCATGCTTGAAAAGATAGAGATTAGCAAAAGAGAGGAAAACCCCCAATGAGATGGATTGACATGGTGACTTCAGCAGTGGGTTCAAGTGTGTCAGAGACACTGAAGATGGCACAGCATAGGGTAGGATTCAGCTTTCATAGGGTCGCTATGAGTTATACTCATCCAGATGGCACAGAACAGCAATGCAGACTACGAAGCTCTATTTGGGAGCCTTGTCGCATCCTGTTGTTTTCAGCTGCTCACAGGCCTGCACTCTCTCACTTCCCTTCCTGTGTTGCCTTCTCTGACATGACTCCCTGACCATCTCTAATAACATTTTTCAATGTGAGAATACTGGATAGGCCACAGCAACAAATCTGCCTTGGACAAAGTACAGCCAGATGCTCTCTGGGAGCAAGGATCACGCACTTTGTCCTTACTTGCTTCAGACATGATGTCAGGAGGGGACAGCCCTTGGAGAAAGACATCATACTTGGTAGAGAGTCATTGCAAAAGAAGTCATGGCAAAACAGATTGAAACAGTGGCTACAACGTCATGAGCAAACCATGTTGTGAAAGAAACCGGGATCTGACAATATGTGGTCGCGTACCTTCTGCTGTCTAGATGATTCCAGCGCTCAGCGACCGTCCATCAGTTTTGGTCTTTATGAGAGGTGACTGTCCATTTTCCTCCAGAAGAGTGGCTGGTGGGTTAGCAGCGCACCCCCCACATGACGTGCTGCATGGTCAGAACGAACGCATCAGCACTGAGCAATGGCAGCCATTGACTTACATTTCCGGGTGGTACACACAGTTAAGCATGTGCTATTTTTATTAAATACTGAACTCATCCAGAAAGGCTTCCTTAGCTATGCCTGGCTGTCTGCTTCCAAAAGATAGGAGCCATTGAAAATCCTATAAAGCATAGTTATTCTTCGGAACACATGGGGTGCTTGTGAGTTGGAAGCAACTTGATGTCAACTAGTTTGACTTGTTTTATTTGTTCATTAATTCTTTTGAAGGTTTCCCACTACTTAAATGTCAACCCCAGAGGGCCAATTTGTTTATTTTGTTTACAGATGTCTTCAGCGCCTAGCTCACTGCCTGTGGAGAAGCAGGCCCTTGATAAATATTCATGAATGGATGAATGTATATTATGAAGCCATTACAAATTACTCTGCTGAAAAGCAATGACAGAGAAAGATGTTCAAGGCATACTGTTAAATGAAGAAAGCAAATTACAGAAGAATATGTACAGAGTAGCTTCATTTTAAAATTGTATGCATACATAATTCACTTTCACTACAACAATGCTTGGGTGAGGTGAAAGAAAAGACTAACAGTGGGTAGCTTTCGAAATGAGGGAGTGGAGCTCCTCATACCACAGTTTGAAAGCAAATCAGAGGCTTTAGGTCTCCTTTCTTCCTAGGGAGCAGTGGTGGCCTAGATAACACAGAGTGGTGCTACCAACACAAAGGCAGGCAGTTTGAATCCACTAGCTGCTCTACAGGAGAAAGTTGGGCAGTCTCCTCCCATGAGATTTCTTTGCCTTGTCAAGGGCAGATCAAGCAATGTCCAGATGCGTTTCAGGGCTGCTTCCAAGCCCAACTCAGGCACTTGCCCCTACCATAAAATAAAGGTGGCTCAAGGGCGAGGAAAATCATTTATTAAAGTAAGTAGTATCTTAATGCAATTTTTAAAAAACACCAAACAAACCAAAGGCAAAACACCCACCACTGGCCTTTCTTGCAGGATCCCACTCTCCTTTCAGCCTGGATCATCAGTGTGACTGATGTTTCCTGTGCCTCAGGCCCTTTTGAGTCAGCCACTGCTCTGAGTCCCTGGCCTGAAGGGCCTGTAATCTAATTCACTATGAATTACTACTTAATTATCATTAATTATGCAAATCACCCTTAGGCTCAATCTGGCTTTGTTCACTGTGATTGTCTGGCTTTCAGGTGAAGCTCTGTAAATTAGGGGTTTACAGTCGGTGGGGATCCCTGCTGCCTCCTTTCAGTCAATACTTCATCACTGCTGCTGCCTGATCCCTGCATTCTTCCCTCATTGAGAAGCCTGGGGGCAGCCTTTTCCCTTTTTTCTATTGAAACATAAAATGCTAGTAAAGCATGATTTTTCCCCCCTCAAACGAACACTAAGCAGAATTTGCAGTTGTTCCTTTTCTCCTCTCGTATCTGCAGAAGGACACATAACCCCTGGTGTATCTTATTTTAAAAATACCCAGACATGACGGTGGGTTCCTTTCAGCCTCTTTCCAGAAAAAGGGAAAAATCATTCTGCGTGGGGCCGTCAGATGAGCATCCCTGAAGAGCTTTCATGGTACCATAAAATCCCATCATCTCATGGGGCTTTTGTGGATATTACAGTATCTTATTCGCTTCACAAAACCCGCTCACATGACCACTGCTCACAGGAGCACTGATAATTACACCCACACTCTTGTTTCCATACCCTGGCTTCGTTTTACACAGGATTGCTCATTTGCTGAAGCCACAGATTCTAAGTTGTTCTACTATAGTAATCACTAGCTAAGTGAGATGCTCAGAACACGAGGTGTTATTGGGTATCATCGACCATGACTCTTCCTACCCTGTGAACAGCGGATCCGGACCTTGTGCCACTAGCCTGCATCGTCCTCACAATCTTCAACATGCTCTTCTAGCCCATACAGTAACCATGCAATCCAACCCACTAAGGACCTGCCTCTTCCTCTGACCCTCCATCATGATGACTTTTTCTAAGAACTGGCCCCTCTTAACAACATACCCAAAGTATGTGCCACAAAGTTTCACCATCCTTGCCTCTAAGGAGCACTCTGGTTGCACTTCCTCCAAGATACATTTGCTCAGGTTTTTTTGGCAGTTCATGGAATATTTAGTACTCTTCAACACCACAATTCAAAGGCATCAATTCTTTTTACATCAATCTTATTCCTTATCTCAACTTTCAGATGCATATGAAAACAACTGAAAATGTCATGCCTTGATCAGGTGCACCTTAGTCCTTAAACTTATGCCATTACTCCTTAGCACTTTGGAGAGGTACTTAATAGCAGATTCCCCCGCAAAGTGACAAGCCTTTTGACTTCTTGACTGTTGTTATCATATAGGAAGTTTTCCTTCTTATTCTTCTAAGTTGGATTTAATGTGTTATTTGTGACAATTTAAGTTGGGATATCACAAAAAAAGGCTTCACCTAGGACAGACCTGAAGAAATCTTGTGTCTCTTTAAAAACATTGAAACAAAACAAAACAAACACTCTATCTCATTCCTGTGGAGTCAGAAGTGACTCATAACTCACCCTTCAGCAAGCTTGCTTTCTCTCTTACAACTATTGGTGGGTTTGAACTGACAGAGAGGCAGTGTCTCTGAGCTAGCAAAGCAATTCTTTATGGAATTACACCACTTTAAATTATCTAAACCCTCCCCAGACCCCAGGTCAAGGGAGATGGGGGCAGATGGTCTATTTGTATGCCAAGGAATGCATAATATTCAGATTTTGTTACAGTAAGTTTAGCATAATCCATTGTGAGGTAATGACCCAGATGAAGATCATAATAGTGGAGAAACTGGTTTTGATGTTTTTCATTGAAAGATTAAATCGTTGCTCATTGCCACTGTCCACACCCCCCTCATGTTTTAGATGAATGTATTATTGAACAAGTGAAATCCACTGGACTTTTTGTCTTGTAGGAAGTTGGACTATTCTGAGACCACCAAGCTGTGGGGGATATCAGGCTAGTCACTGGCCAGGTGCCTCCTGACATGAGACATTCTGCACTCAGGAATTGTGCTGTGAATAAGAATCATAGAACTCAATTGGCAGCCAGGACAGAGACTTTGGATATATGGCCCCAGATGAGCTGTGTCAGCCACATCCACTTGTTAGAACCTCGCCAGCTGAGGCCCTGTTACCATGAAGTAGAGATGAGCAGCCCCCACTGACTTGGCCAATTGCATGACCTACAAAATCGTGAGCACTGCAGATAAGGTTGTTCTTTGTAAAAATGCTATCGGGAAACAAAAAGTCAAAAACAAACTAGATGATAATGAAAATGAATCAATAGTTATAACAGTTCTCAAATTATGATTGTTGGTACTCTTAATTCAACTTTTTCATTTACTTATCCATGTATTCAGAAAAAATGCATTGAGATTACAGTATACCAAATTACTGAAGAGCAATGACATCAGTTTGAGGGCTAAGCTACATCTGCTTCAGGCCATGGTCTTTCCAATAACTTGCTATGCATCTGAGAGCTGGACAATGAATAAGGATGACGGGGATAGGAAATCGATGCCTTTGAACTGTGGTGTTGTAGAAGAGTACTGAACATTCATTCCATGGAAGGCCAAGAGAACAAACAGAAATGTCTCAGAGAAAGTGCAGCCAGAGTGCTTCTTGAAAGCAAAGATGATAAAGCTTCGCCTCACATGTTTCAGGCATGTGGCCAGGAGGGCCTATTCCTTGGATAGGGACATGATTCTCAGATGGGTTGGAGGGTCAGCGAAGGAGACGCTCGACCAGAAGGTAAGACTTCAACCACCGTGACTGCTGTGATGGGCTCTAGTGTGTCAGGAAGTGTGAGGATGGAACAGGACAGGACAGGGCTCAGATCTGTTGTTCATAGGTTTGCTGTGGGTCGTTCTTAACTCAGCGGCACCTGAAAACAACACCACACACTATATTTGTTGTTGTTGTTGTTGTTGTTGTTAGGTGCTGTCGAGTCACTAGACTTCATAGTGACCCTGAGAACAATAGATCTGGACCTTGCCTGATCCTGCACTATCCGTACCGTCTCTGATATGCTTAAGCCCCCTACTGTAGTCGCTGAGTCAGTCTGTCTTTATTAGAGACTTTCTTTCTCTGATCTGCCATCATGATCTTCCGAGCATGATGTCTTTTTCTAAGGAGTCTGCCTCTCCTGACCACATGCCCCACATATGTGAGTTTCACCATCCTTTTCCTCTAAGGAACAGCACCCTGGTTGCACTTTTTCCAAGACAGACTAGAAAGAACTGGGTAAATCAGGTTTGAGACTTTGACTTCAACTATTTGTGGTCTCAGAGTTTTTCTTTTCCTTTTCCTCTTCTAGGTGATTCATTCCATCACCAAAAATATTTTCAGAAGAATATTTTATTTCATCTGTGTTTGAGTATGAGTGAGAGAGAAACAGCTTATCTTTGTTATTTAGTGCTGCCAAAGAGACGAATTGCATTGGGAAAGTCAGCTGTGAGGGACCTCTCAAGAGTACTGAAGAGCTGCGATGTCAGGCTGGAGACTAAGGTGCACCTGATCCAGGCTATAGTCTTTACAATTATGTGCTATGCATCGGAGAGTTGGACAGTGAATAGAGATGATAGAAAGAGAATTGATGCCTTGAGCTGTGGTGCTGGAGAAGAGTGTTGAATATACCACGGACTGCTAGGAGAACAAACAGGTTTGTTCTGGAGAGGGTAAATCTGGAATCCTCCTTGGAGTCAAGGATTCTGAAGCTTTGTCTGACATACTTTGGGCATGTTGCGAGGAGGGACTGGTCCCTGGAGAGGGACATCATGTTTGGGAGAGTGGAGGGACGGTTCAGGAGAGGAAGACCCTCTATGAGATGGACAGATTCTGTGATTGGAGTGGTGGGAGTGAGTATGTTTGAGATGGCGAGGTTGCCACAGAACAGAGCTGCGTTTAGGGCTCTTGTACATAGGGTCGATATGAGTCACTATGAGTGACTCGATGGCACATAACAACAACAACATCACAAAAATATCCCAAGTGGGGGACTTTAACCAATAGAAATTCATTTTCTCGTGATTTAGGAGGATAAAAGTCCAAATTCAGGACGCTGAGTCTAGGGAAAGGCGTGTGTGTGTGTGTGTGTGTGTGTGTGTGTGTGTGTGTGTCTCTTCAGTTTCCGTCTCTGGGTTCCTGTCAATCTTCATGCATCTAGCTTCCCTCTTTTCTGCTTGCTATTCTGTGTCGAATCTCCTTTTCTATCTGGAAGCTGATTCGTTTAAGACACAACCTATATGGACATTGCCTCAGTTGGGGCTACACCCACAGGTTTGTTGTGAGGTGCAGTCAGACTGATTCAGATTCACAGTGACTCTATTTACAAGAGATTGAAGAAAGTGTGCTCAGTCCTGAGCCTTCTTCACAATCTCTGCTGTGCTGAAACCCACCACTGCAGCCACTGTACCAACTCACCACTTGATCAGCTTCTCTTTCTCTGATTCCCCACCTTTACAAGCATGATGTCCTTCTACAAGAACTGGCCCCTCCTGAAACATGTCCAAAGTAGGTGAGTTGAAGTCTCATAGTCTTTGCTTCTGAAGGGCGCTCTGGCTGCACTTCTCGCAAGATGAACGGGTTCTGATTTGAGGAGGGGGGCCACAGTTCAAACCATAACCTAGTTCATGGGGAGTGAGGCTCACCAAATAAGAGCCAAGGTCCTAACTCCCATTGATTACCATCTGGATTTGTTTTTGAAGTTTACTTTCTTTACAAGCATGTCTTTTCAGACACGTTACCTGGGCTCTGTCTCCATCCGGTTTTCTGTCTCAATCCCTTATGATAGAAAAATTCTGCTGACAGTTCAGGGCGGACTCTATGCTCTGCAGACAAAAATGGATTTGCCTCAACAATATTGTGATAGAGCCATCACGAGAAAAACACCATGTCCTAAAATCTGTAAAGAGAGCTGTTTCTAGAGAAGAAAATTGGCTTAAAAGGATCCTTCAAACTTTCTCCTGCTGTCAGGTTTAATGAAATTACTCTTCCTCCAGTCTTGCCTTCCAACATCACTTTGATTTGAGGAGGCTGCTGTCACAAAACGCTACTTGAACTGGAGGAACATGTTAAAGAATTGGCATAAAGAAGGACTGTACTCTCAGTAAGGGAGCTTTGGCAGGAATGGGGTTCAAGGAAAGGAGCTGATGCATCTTAAAAAGACAAAGGTGCCACACAAGCGAGCAACACAAGTGGAAATGGTGAAATGCGTCAATACTTGGGGGGATCATTAGTATCACTGTGGAGGAAACTCTGGTAGCCTTGTGCTGTCAATTCAAAGTCACGCAGTTCAAATACACCAGCTGCTCTGTGGAAGACAGACAGTCTCAGCCTGTGTGATTTGCTGCCTATGAAAACCCAGCTGTGAGTCAGTTTTGACTCACTGATAACTCAACAACAATGACAGCAAAGATTGTTGGTTGGTTGGTTGGTTGGTTGGTTGGTTGGTTGATTGGTTGGTTGGTTGGTTGGTTGGTTGGTTTTATTAATACTTTGCCTTGCTCCCCAATGGACTTAGTAATGAGTTTATTTCTAGGGCAGATGTAGAAGGCACTCTTTGATGAACCTGGTTAGGGAGATAACCACATGCTTTTATAATCATTGGAGCAGGAGAAAGAGTTAGCTTTAGAACCAACTCTGTGCAGGAGGTTTAGTTTTGGTTTAGAACAAGGTTCTTCCAGAAGAGCCCACTGGAGGTTCAGCTATGGGTCGGTTCCGACTTGACAGCACGCAGCAACAACAACAAAAGAACAGTCACCATACTCAAGATGGAATCTTTCTTTACAGGTTGGGACATGGAGTGCTAGTTGCCTTTCAAAATGCAATTACCTCTTCTGAATCTGCCACTCAGCTAACTGATTTTCCTTTTTTTCAAGCCACTCCTGAAGGTAGGTATGACCATGTGACTGACTATTAGCTAATGTTATGTAAGCACTGTTTTTCTCGAATCTTCTAAAAAATCCTCCTTCTTCCCTGCTATCTGGAATGAAGACATGTTAGCTAAAAACAACAGCCATCCTGGGTTATGAGGGTGAGGGTGATAGAAACACTATTTGTTGATTCTTTGAATAGAAGGTACATTCTAGGAGAGTAGGAATTTTGTTTATCATGCTCAAAGAAACATCCCCAGCATCTTAAAAATGCTTGGTATGTGTTAAGGGCTAAGGTGTGAATGGGTATTGAGTTGTTGAATGAATAAATGAGTTTACTTCAATCAAAATCCAACCTACAACCCTGAACCCTGACTTCAGTTCCACAGTGACAGCAACTCCATGTGGGTGAGTGTGGAGCTGAGCTCCACGGGCCTTTCAGAAACTATAATCTTGTAGAAGTAGGTGGCTGCCAAGCCTTTATTGTATAAAGCCTCTGCCTAGATCTGAATCACCAAATTTCCCATTTGTCGTGTATCGTTACATTGGAACAAACTCAGAGTTAACCTACTGACAGGTTTTCAAAAGCAATGAAACACATAGGAGGGGATTGCCCATCTTTCTTCCTCAGAGCAGCTTGTGGATTAGAACCATGTGATTTGCGGTTGGCATCCCAACTCTTTACCATTAAGCCACCAGAGCCTCCCATTGGCTGTTATTGTTAGGTGCTGTTGACTCAAGTATGACTCACTCATAGTGACCCTCTGAACAACAGATCTGAACCTTGTCCTATCCTGTGCTGTCCTCATCCTTGTTTACACGCTGGAGTCCTTTGCAGAAGTTTCTCTGTCAAGTCATTTAGTTGAGAAACTTCTTCTCTTTTGCCAATTCTCCACCTTCTAAGTATAACATTCCTTTCCAAGGAATTGTTGTTGTGTTAGAACCGATTCATAGTGGACCTTCAGCAGGTTTTCAGAGGCAGTAAATCACATGAGAGCAGACTGCCCATCCTTCTTATGTGGAGCAGCAGGTGGATTCAAACCATGTGCCTTTGGATTGCAGCACAGCTTCTTACCACTTGGCTAACAGAGCTCCCTCTCTAAGGAGTAGCCTCTCCTCACAACATGTTTAAAGTATGTGTGATGAAGTTTCGCCATCATTGCTTGAAAAGAGCACTCTGGCTTCATCTTCTCCTTCTGTTTGTTCTTTCCAGATAGCTCAAAGGCATCAGTTCTTCTATTATCCTTATTCATTGTCTAGCTCTCAGATGCATAGCAAGTTATTGAAAAGATCATGGCCTGAGTTAGGCATACTTCTATCCTTAAAGTGACATCACTTATCCTCAATAATTTGGAGACGTCTTTGATGACAGACTTTCCCAATGCAATACGTCTCCTGATCTTCTGACTGCTGGTGTTGATTGTGGATCCAAGTAAGATGAAATTGTTGACCGTTTCTATCTATCTATCTATCTATCTATCTATCTATCTATCTATCTATCTATCTATCTATCTATCTATCCATCCTGATGTTGCCAACTGGCCCAGTGGTGATAATTTTTGTTTTCTTGGTGCTGAGATTTAACCCATTTTGAATAGCACAATGTTTGATCTTCTGCCGCAAGCATTTCAAGTCCTCCTCACTTCCAGAAAGCAAGTTATGTCATCTGCATAGCACAGGTTGTTGATGAGTTTTCTTCCCATCCTGGTGCCACATTCTTCCTCATGGAGTCCAGTTTCTTGAATGATTTGCTTAATATATAGATTGAATAAGCAGAGAGAGAGGAAACAACACTGATGCCCACCTTTCCTGATTTTAGACCATGTAGTATTCCTTTACTTTTTTCACAGAGAACACCCTCTTAATCTAGCTATAGAGTTTGCACAATTAAATATTCTTGGGTTCCTACTTCTCTTAATGTTAGTAATAATTTGTTATTATCCACACAGTCAAATGCCTTTTCATAGTCAATACAACACAAATAGACATTACTCTGGTATTGTCTGCGTTTAGACATGACCCATCTGACATCAGCAATGATACACCTGGTGCCATGGCCACCTCTAAGCACATCTTGAACTTCGGGCAGTTCTGTATGTACTGTTCTAACCATTTCTGGATTACCTTCAGTAATATTTTGCTTGGATGTTATATTACTGATACTGTTCAGTGATTTCTGCACACTACTGATCACCTTCTTGGGAATGAGAATATGTATCTTTTCCAGTCAGTTGACCAGGTAGCTGTCTTCCAAATTTCCTGGCACAAACTGGTGAGCATGGCCAGAGCTGCATCATGTAGGTGAAACATGTAACTGGTATCTCATAAATTCCTTTATACAGATTCCTGGGACCTTATTTATTGCCAGTGCCTTCAGTTCAGCTTGAACACCTTCCTTCATTACCATAGGCTCATGATCAGATGACATTTCCTGAAATACTTCAGTGTTGGCAAATTCTTTTTTTGTACGGTGACTCTGTGTATTCCTTGCATCTTCTTTTAATGCTTCCTGGATCATTCAATATTTTGCCAATTGCATCCTTCAGTGTTGCAACACAAGACTGGAATTTGTTTTTCAGTTCTTTTAGCAGGTGGCCCTCAGGTATTGTATGGATGTGGTGTTAAGGGTTTATTGTTCAAAATGGCTTATCTTAGTCATTGACTGGCTTTGCCATGTGGGTGGGTGGGAATATGGCATGTTACAAGGGAATTGGCTAGTCTCCCCAGTAAATTGACTGGCTCCAGCAGTGGGATTGAAGTACCATCAGCAAAGAAGAAGTGAGGATGCAGTATGCCCTTGGGGGCCAGGATGCTTATGCCAACAGACCAGGGCTGCAGGAGCAGCAGCCAGGGCAGAGAACCAGAGACCTGACCTGAGAGGACGTGGGCCTCGGAATTGCAGTAGAACCAGAGCTAAGAGCCTTTTGCCTACATTTGTTGGAGAATTGGGGAGCACGGGGGAAAGCCGTAATTGGCAGGATTTTGTGACAATGATCTAAGGCTGTGAGGCTCAATGCGGAGGTGCTTGTGAGCACATTACAGAAGCTGTCCTGCTTGGATGATTGTACTTTCCTATTAAGCTGAAGTATATAGTATTTTGACTTCCCTTATAAGATTCTGTGTGATCCATGAGCTATTGCAATGGATTTTGGACCCTGTAAAGCAAAAAGATTGGTGCTGAGATGAATAGAAAGAGGTATGGGAGTGTGGGAGACATGTCTGATGTCATGGGAGTTAGTTTTGTGTTGTTGATGTGGACAATTCCCCTTTGTGGAGTTGGAATAGGTCAGATATGGCTGTCCCTCCATGGCCCTTACTCTGTTTACAGTGGAGCCCATGCCCTTACTCAGGATGTTATACTGCTGTGCCAGCTGTAGGTCTCAGTTGGAAGGCTTCAGCACCCACCCAGGGTCCTATCTTGCTCTATGGCCACTGGCCTTAGATGGGCAACCAAGTGCAAACCATTTATTTGTGCCTCTCAGATACTCCTGCATTCATGCCAGAGCCAGGTTTTAAAATCCTCACAGAGGTCTCAGAGCCATCAGTCCGTGCTTTCAAGGTCTCAGTTTCTCTCACAGAATAATGCCCTTAACTTAATTCACATCACAGCACACCTCCTTTCTTCTCTCCTTTCTCTCTGAATTATTACTGCCATGCAAGTATGTAGTTTGCGGATGACACAACCCTGCTTGCTGAAACCGAAGAAGACCTGAAGCGCCTGCTGCAGAGTGTCAAGGACTGCAGCCTACAACATGGATTGAGGCTCAATGTCAAGAAGACAAAGATTCTCACCACTGGACCAATTGGCAGCATCAGGATGGATGGTGAAGAGATTGAGATTGTACACAGCTTTAGTTTGCTTGGCTCCATAGTCAACAGCCTTGGCACCAGCAGCCAGGAAATTAAAAGGCGCATTGCTATGGGAAAGTCTGCTGTTAGGGACCTCTCCAAAGTACTGAAGAGCAATGGTGTCTCTCTGGAGACTAAGGTGCATCTGATACAGGCCATGGTCTTCGCAATCACTTGTTATGCATCAGAGAGTTGGACAATGACCAAGGAGGATATAAGGAGAATTGATGCCTTTGAGCTGTGGTGCTGGAGAAGAGTGTTGAGAATACCATGAACTGCTAGGAAAACAAACAGATTTGTCCTGGAAAGGGTTAAACTGGGTGGCTCCCTGGAGGCAAGGATTCTGAGGCTCCGTCTAACATACTTTGGACATGTTGTGAGGAGAGACAGGTCCTTGGAGAAGGACATCATGCTTGGGAGGGTGGAGGGACAGCGCAGGAGAAGAAGGCCCTCTATGAAGTGGATTGATTCAGTGACTGGGATAATTGGGATGGGAGTGTCAGAGACAGTGCGATTGGCACAGGAGAGAGCGGAGTTTAGGGCTGTTGTACATAGGGTCGCTATGAGTCGCAAGCGACTCGACGGCACGTAACAACAACAATGTTTTCTTCATGCTAAAGGCATTCAGGTCTTTTTTCATATTACTTCTTCTCAATATCTTTCTGCTTAGCAAGCTTAAAATTCCTTCATTTCCGAGATCAAGCATCTCTACGGTTGTGTGTCTGTTTTAAATATAGATATGAGGTTTTTGTAACTTCATCTTAAGTGTTGTACCTAGTCTGTGAAAAATTAGGGAAAAAATGGTAGCTAATGCCATTCCTAGGACTTCGGATGATTATTACTAGGTACCATGGACCAGGTATCAGTCCCCAGACCCGGAAGGTTTAACTGGATGCTGTTTTCCGAAATGTCATCAAACTCTTCCCATCCTGTGTAGTTTCCTGCAGTTCAACTTATTGCCTGTTTCTGTCTCCAAATCTTACATAAATCTTTTAGAAAAAAGGAGATTAAATATTAACCACTCTTGCTTCCGTGCTTTTTGAAGAAACTCATCCCTCCTGTTGAACTAAGAGAATCATCTCTTCTCTGACACTTTTCTTGGTCTCCTATATGGTTAAAGGGTTTGTAAGCAGTTATTGCAATTATGTGTTATATTCTTCTTAATATTTTTATTCATTTCCAAAATTTGTTGCTATTTCTTTTAATTATTTGGGAGGGGTGGTATAAGAAACCCCGTCTTGAACTTTGGTAGTGTACTTACTTTGAGTTCCTTGTCTTCTCCTTAAAATATTTACCACCACTCCCAGAAAGAAGACATATTTTATTTTCATTAGACATACTGAACTTGTCAGGCCTTTTCTACACAATTAGCCCCTTTTTCTCAGAGTAACTTTCCAAATAGAGGCCTATTGACAGAGAAAAACTAGAAGTCATCAGGTGAGCTGTTGCTAAGAGTCTTTTCAACTAGAAACTTCGTTATAGTCACATAGGTCTTCTACCCCTCCTGCCTTCCTTATCAGCCTGATGCTAATCTATTCCTGCTCTCGACACCATCCATTTCCAGTTTCTTGGAGACCTTGCTCTGTTAACGCTCCTTTTCTAACTTCAAAGTTGTTGTTGTTGTATCACTACACAAAAGCTTTCAACTTTTGTTAATTACTTAATTGTGCTCTTCAAAACTATGCATTAAGGAGCTCTGGTGGCCTAGTGGGTAAGGAGATGTGTTGACAACCCAAAGGCAGGAGGTTCAAATCTACCAGTTGATTTCCAAAGGGAAAAAGCCTGCTCCAGTGCAATTTACAGCCTCTGAAAACTCACTAGAGAGCTAGATTTTAATTGATTGCAACTCAGAGCTAACCCTTCAGTGGTCGTGCATGGAATTCAACAGGAGGGACAGGTTGCTTCAGAAAAGCAGTAAAGCAAAAGTAGAATTTTAGTACGTTAGATCTGGATAAGATAATAAGTTAGATCTAGAGAATAAGTTCATAAGATTAATAAGTTAATAATTATTAATTAGTAAGTTAATAATTATTATTAATAATAAGCTTACTAAGTTAGATCTAGATAAGAAGTTTAATAAGTTAGATCTGGAGACAGAAATGGGCAATAAGTTGAAATGTAGGATACTAGTTGGACAATGACTAAGGATGACAGAGGAAGAATTGATGCCTTTGAGTTGTGGTGCTGGAGAAGAGCCTTGAACATACACCATGGACTACCAAGAAAACAAATAGGTCTGTCTTGGAGAGGGTGAAACCAAGTTCTCCTTGGAGGCTAAGATTTTGAAGCTCTGTCTCACATACTTTGGGCACATAGCCAGGAGGAACCAGTCCTTGGAGAAGGATATCATGCTTGGAAGGGTGGAGAGACAGATCAGGAGAGGAAGGCCCTGAATGAGATGGATTGACAGAGTGACTGGGGCAATGGAAGCTGGTGTTTCAGAGTCAGTGAGACTGGTTCAGGATAGAGCAGGCTTCAGAGCTGTTGTACATAGAGTCACTATGTGTCTCAATGACATATAACAACAACACTGGAATAGGAAGGGTTTGATGATGTTTCAGCAAATAGCATCCAGTTAAATCCTTTAAGGCCTGTAATCGTTAATGCCCAATAATGTCATCTGGGGAATACCTAACAATGACAACATGTATGGAATCCTTAGCTCTATACCTGCAGACAGCGATCCCTTTCAGGAAGAGTTTTCTTTGTCATGTTAATGAGACTATGTCAGTGTAGGATGTGTTCTGAACCTACTCACTTTGGGATCATCAAAAGAGCAGATTCCACCCAGAAGCCAGTACAGCCAGGGAGAGGGGAGGGGCGGGGATGATGGACGGATACTGTGAGACTAGATGAGAACAAGGAAGGCCCAGACTATACCAGCAACGGAGTCTGCATCGCTATGACCCTGACTGTTTTTGACCACCAAAACAGTGAGAAAATAAATTCTATTCTTCAAAACTACCCCTTTGTGGTTTTTCTGCTACAGCAGCCCTAGGATACTCATCAACATTTTTTCTTTTACAAATTAAAGAAAGAAAAAAACCTTAAACTGTATATCCTACTCTAGTTGCTGCTGTGTACTATGGAGTTGTAACCAATCCATAACTCCCTCTCCAGAGGGTTTCCATTACTACTACACCTACTATTCTCAGACAAACATTTGGGAAGAACAGCCCTCATTTCCTGTCTTTGTATTTTCATTTGTCCTCTTGGAAGGGAACTCTGTTGGCCTCATGGTTAAGGAGTTGTACTGTCAATCCAAAGACAGGCAGTTTGAACCCAGTGTGATGGACAGTCTAAAAACATGCTGGAGAGTCAGCTATAAGAGTGTTCAGTCTCCACAGCAATGAGAGTTCTGAGGGGAGCTCTCTGAGGGATGGTTTAGTCTGGTGGTTTAGTGCATGTTGCCCGTGCACTGCTGACCACGAGGTTGCACATCTCTTGAGGTTTAAATCCACCAATGATTCTGTCTGGAAAAGATGGGTGGTCTTCCTCTGTTAAGATTTACAGCCTGAGAAATGAGAGAGAAGTTGCTAGGAGCCAGAACTCCGTTGTTGGTGGTGAGCTTCAGTTTTGTATTCACTTGGAATACTGAAGGGTAGGACAGTATTTCAATCTGTTGAAAAAGGGTTACTGCGTACAACATCATCATTCACTTCTAGATCCACTTCTGCTGCCTGGCTTACATACATCTCCAGACACTAAATCGCCATAGCCAATGGCAACAAACCTTGCCTGCTTCCCTAAAGGTGCTTGTCTGTGCTTATTCGGGAATTAGGACCAGGCACTATGCTGAGTGGTGTGCTTACAAAAATGAGGCTGGTGTCTAACCTGCCCTCATGGGACTCTGCTGATCAGTCATTCCTAATAGTCAGGTCCCCTGATTTCTACTACAAATTGCCTAACCTCATCTAGTCTCCTTTGCAGGTTTCTCTTAAATGCCATATACTGTTGTTATGTGCTATTGACTCAGAACTGACTCCTAGCTGACCACCCAATCCCAGTGGGTTTTCAGACAGGAGAAGATTGCCCATCTTTTTCCCATGGAGCAGCTGATGGTTTCGAGCCAGGAACCTTTGTGTTGGTGAGGCAACTCCTTACCATAAGCCACCACGAATATGAAGTCATGACAACCTCATGAATGTCAGAGTAAGGTTATCAATGGCTGATTCTTTTTGGAAGTAGATTTTCAACTTTTAGCCAGTGAACTCCACTGATGTTCCACATAACAGAGCCAAAAGGAATCTTCCTCAACCCTGTTCTTCCTAAGAGGGAGGACGCTGCTTCACATTGAGTCTCCAGTCAGAAGAACCCTGGAAGCCGTTTTTGCCTTTTTTCTTCCTTCTTCACGTCCAATCACCGAGCACTTCCTATTCTACCTTCCAAAATATCTCAAATGTTTCCTCTTCCTTCAGTCATTAGCACTGTCTTTGCTCTTTTTTTTCTCCTAGACACATATTTCTTCTCTCATTGGGTCAAGTTGGAACCAACTCCAGACTGATCCTCCATTGCGTTTCCAAGGCTGTAAATAGCACAGAGGAGATTGTCTGTCTGCCTCCCACAGAATCACTGGTGGATTCAACCTCAGAGAAACACAGCCTTTAGGATAGCAGTGTAGCTCCCTAAAGACTACATGAAGCCAAACAAAAACCAAATGCACTGTAACCTCACAAGGACCCTCCCTGGTTTGTTGTGTTCTTATGTACCTTTGCATCAGAACTGACCATAGCTGACCCTCCAAGGAGACTTCAGTGGCAATAAATCACTTGGGAGGAGATAGACCTTTTTTCTTCCTTGAACCAGCTAGTGGATTCGAACCATGTACCTTTGGGTTGGCAGCACAGGAGACTGTCTTTCCCTGAAGGAGTGACTGATGAATTATAAGGAAGGACCTCTCATCTAGCAGTTGAGTGTGTTATGCACTGTGCCACCAAAGCTCCTGTTGTAGTAATGTGCTATCAAGTTGCCTGTAACTCATAGCAACCCTATGTACAATAGCTCTGAATCCTGCCCTATCCTGAGCCAATCTCATTGTCTCTGATGTACCTAATTCCATTTCTCCTGTCACTAAGTCAATCCATCTCATCTTGGGTTTTCTTTTTCTGTGCTGTCCCTCCTCCCATACAAGCATAATGTCCTTCTCCAAGGACTGGGCCCTCCTGGCCACATGCCCAAAGTAGAGCTTAAAAATCCTTGCCTCCAGGGAGCAGCTTGGTTTCACCCTAGCCAGGATAGACCTGTTTTTTCTCCTGGTAGCCCACGTTATGCTTAAGACTCTTCTTCAGTACCACACCTCAAAGGCATGGATTCTTCGTCAAAGCTCCTAGGTAGAGATAAAGTTTCTTACTTGGTCTTGTTAATACCTTTTTATTGTCCAGAATTGATGCCTTTGAGTTGTGGTGGTAGAGAAGAATGTTGAATAGGGCATTGACTGCTAAGAGAACAAATCAGAAGGTCTTAGAGAAAATGTGACCAGGGTGCTCCTTGGAAGCAAGGATGGTGAAGTTTCTCACATACTTGGGGTATCTTGTTAGGAAGGGCCAGTCCTTGAAGAAGGAGATCAAGCTTGGAAATGTGGAGGGTTCAACATAGAAGAGGATCTTTAACAAAATGAATTGACACTGGCTGTAACAATGGGCTCAGGTATATCAGAGATAGTGAGGATGACACAAGATACGGCAGGGTTCAGATCCTTTGTTCATAGGGTCACTGTGAGTCACAGTTGACTCAATGGCACATACTAGCAACAATATAGTATCCAGAATGACCTCACCACATATATGATAGGTACTCAAATTCAAATCTGTCAAAGACTCTCATGTCAACAGTGTAAAAGTCAAACTCTTTACCACTGCACTAGGTGCTCTAGGATCTAGGTTTGCATCCCAAATTCAACCACTCCCAGCAGTGTGACCTAGGGCTTACATAGCCTTTGTTTGCTCATTCCTGTGAACTCAGTGAGGGCAGATTTACCTCATACAAACAGTGCCCCACAAGTTTGTTGTTAGTAGCTTTTTAGTAGATTCAGACTTGTGGTCCTATCTGTGTGTGAACCTATCTATGCCTGGTAGGCTCCATTGGGTTTTCAAGTCCGTGACCTTTCCACAACAATCAAACATAGCCTATCTTCTGAGTTACCTCTGGGTGAATTTTGGAACTAACTCTGGATGGGTTCAAATGACAACTGTTCTATTTATAGTAGATCACCTACTTGTTGAGTGAAAACATTTTCAAATTCACATAAAAATTATTCTTCTTTTATAAACAAATGCACACACACAAAACAAACCAAAACCCAAACACACCCACCCTGCTATGCAATGGCACTTTCCTACAAGTTTGACTCTTTATTTTCTGCCAACCAGAATAAGATACTTGTGGGAATCCAGAGTACTTGGGATAAAATTTTACACACCACCCTCGCCTGCATTGTGCAGTCATGTGATCTTGGATCTTAGCTTCGGTACCTCAGTTTCTTCTGGAAAAAAACCGTGATCTATACTGTGTAAAATGTAGCTTATTTTTCAGAGTTAAATGAGTACAGTTCTTAGCAAATATTAACTATTATCATCCTCATCAGTCAAAGATTATACAATTTTGTGGTTTTCAGTTTTGTATAACAGTCTTTTATGCGTTGCGTGTTTTTCCTGGAAAGGGTGAAACCAGGGGCACTGCCTACTTTTTCGGATGAAGCAGTTGAGACACGCGTTCTCCCTTAAAAAGAGTAGGATCAGACTCTGGGAATTGTTAAGGTCAAGTTTCAGGCAAAAACTAATAGTCCTTGCAAAGCAGGAAGGAGGAGCATTTAGTGACAAAAACATTCACAAATTGGACTGTAACTAAAGTTCAGTGAACAATGCATCATACGAAAGCCAGTAGTGAGAGCTGGAGAAGCCGATATGTTAACGGAGCCGGCTCTTTGCTCGGAGGGACGTGGGACGGAGGCCCCCGCCCCCCGCTCCGGCACCCGGGCAGCTGCCCTTAGCACCGGAAAGCCGGGAGCAGCCGGCAATGAATGGAAATCAGAGCCCGGACACGCCGCGCGGGGGGCGGAGCTGTCACCGGGCGGGTGAGCCGCAGGGCGGAGGCGGGGCAATGGGAGTCACGTGCCGGGGCAGCGAGGCGGGCACGTGATTGGTTGCTCGTAACCAGGTGACTTCAGAGCGCGTTCCGGTTGGCCGGCACCGGTCTAGGCGACCGGCGTTCAGTCAAGAGGCGGCGGCGGAAGGAGGAGGGGCTCGGGCCGCGCTCTCTGCCGGCAGTGGCTGCGCCGCTCCGCGCTTGTTGGGTCCCCACCCCTTTTAAATAAGCCGGGCTGGTCGCCGCCCTCGCAGACTAGTCAGCTCGGGGGAGGCGGTGTCTGCGCGGCGGCTGGTGCACGGCCGGGGCCGGAGCCCTGCCGGGGCCGGGCGGAGAGCGGCGAGGCCGCTGCTGCGAGTGCGGCACAGCCCCGGCGTAGCCCGGGGCTGCCCGTGCCGGCCGCGCCATTGTTGGGGGAGGGGGCGCCTGCTGAGCCGGGCCGAGTCGGGGGGCGAGCTGCGGCGGCCGCGAGAACTGGAGGCGCCCCATGGGGAACACGCTGACCTGTTGCGTGTCCCCCAATGCCAGCCCCAAGCTGGGCCGGCGCGCGGGGCCGGCCGAGCCGGACTACGAGTCGGAAGTGTGTGAGGCGGCGGCCGGCGACGCGGTGGCGGTAGCCGCGGCGCCGGGACCGGCTGCCGTGGAGTCCAGCGAGTTGGATCTGGGAGCGGGCGAGGGTCACCACCTGCAGCATATCAGTGACCGGGAGATGCCCGAAGGTAAGGCGGCGGCCGGCGCCCAGAGCTCTGGGCGGGGGGCTGACGCCGTCGGATCCCGGGGCGCGCGGCTGGTCCCCCGGGACCTTGCGCTCTTTTCTGCCGGGAGCCGGCTTTCCCAGGGCCCGGCCCCGGGGGACGCTGCCCAGCTCTGCCGGGTCCCTCCACCCTCGTTTTGTCCCTGCCGCGTCCGGTCCGTGACTCTTGTCCCTGATCACACCCGGAGGGTCTGCGCCGACCGGGACCCCTGGTCCCTTTCCCCAGTCCAGCCTGGAACCCGGGCCCTGCCTGTTGGCGGCTCTGCCCCTGGGATCGCGTCGTGGTCTGGCCCCCTTGTTGGCACGGGAAACCCTGATCCCGCAGCTCGAACGAGGTCTCCTCCTCCTGCCTTGCCTTATCCAGATGGTACCTAAGTGGAGGAAGCAGGAAAGGAACGCCTTCCCTTCGCCCCTCCTGTTAGGGTAGCTGCCCCTCGGGAGATCCAGAATCCTCCGAGCTAGGCATTTTTACTTAGATTCCAACTGGAGGTGGGCGTGGGAAACTCCAAGCGGGACCTACGTGTGGCCTTAAGTAGACTGATGTTTGGAGTCAACTCGGTAGAAACCTCCCGAGAGGAAAGAAACTTGGGAGGCTGGGTTGCTTTAACATAACGGGGCTAGCTTTGAGACGTTACCGCCAGCGGTCCCCGGGATAGTTTTTTACCCTGCAGGGAAGGAGAGCGCTTGGAGTTCAGGGTGTTTGGCACACATCCCTTCCCAGCTGACTCCCGTGACTCCCAGACTTCACTTACGTTGCCTGTCGCGGGTGTAAGGGAGGCGTGGCTCATGCAATTTGTTGGTCTGAAGTTTCTGGAGACAAACCTGCGTTCAGCCGTTTATTTGTAATGCGAAGATTTAGGGGTGGGGGCTAGGATTCCAGCTGGGGTCTCTGGTGTGCCTCTGCCTCTCCCTCTCCTGGGCTCTCTTTACCCTTTATCCTCCCCTCAATAGAATCCTGTTCTAGATGGAATGTTGAGGTTAAAATTCCTTGCGCTGAACTGCTGGTGGAGAGAGGCGGAGGGAGAGGACATAATTTGATGTTTGCCTCTGGAACTTTGGAAAGGGGTGAATCTACGTAAAAGTAATTCTAGGCAACAATAGTGACTCTTTATGAAGATTGCCCTTTGGAGGTGTCTTTGAAGTGAAGAAACTGTTTCATTAGAGATTTTAAATCTTCTGCCCTTGTATTTTAAATGCCAGACATCAGTCATGCCTTCACTGTAGAGAAAATGCACCGCTGTTTAAATGCACTTGGGATCTAGGTTTTGTGAAAGTTAGGGAAGTGAAGTCTCTGAATGTGACTTTTCAGAATATTTAAAAAAATATTAAAAGAATGAACAAAGAGGTTATGGGACTTAATGCCACTTTAAAAACAGCATGGAGTTTCCATGTGAAAACTTAAAAGCTCCGTGCTTTGAGACAAGCATCTTAGTAATTACTACTAATATTACTAGATGGTTAGTGTTGGATGAGAGATCAAAATTTATGTCTCATTTTTATGTCCATCTGATTTGGCCATTTCAGCTACAATTAAAACAGACATGGGGGGGGGCGGAAGAAGAACGAACTGGGGAGGAGGGTAGAGAAAACAGTGCAACAATGAATGAATGAAAACCCAAAATCTCTGTAAATGTTCATTAAAAGTAATAAAATTTAATAATAATTAAAATTATGTTTCATTTTTATGTCCATCTGATTTAGCTGTTTCAGCTAGTTACTAAGATTTGCATTTAGGCTTCCTTAACTGCTGATGAAAATGAGATGGAAATGGCTGGGTTCTAGATACTGAACCCCAAAACCAAGGTGCCAGACTTACACCTCGCTGTCTGCTGTGGACTTGGGATCGACCCATGGCAGGTTTTCAGAGGCAAAGACAAGATCCATCTCTGGCGGAGCAGCTGGTGGATTTAAGCTATGTGACTTTGGTATTGCAGCACTGCTTCTTAACACTAGGCCACCAGAGCTCCCAATGCCACTTTGTGAGGATTAAAAATTCAGAATACAGCTTGCATTTTATGTTTTATCTATAAGGTGGTTGTAGACTCCTAGAACTTACTTTAGACTGTTATATTTGATGAGTAGGCACTCTTGTGTAGTTATATTTTACAAAAGTACCAAAGTTACAATCTGTCAAACTCCATTCTGTGTCTATTCACTACATTGGATAAGAGTTAACCGTGATGGTGACAGAAGTCACACATAAATTAAGACTTCAGTAACTGTCACATTAGTGGACTGATAGCATTTAAAGTTAGTTCTGGGAACTGAATTGAAGCTCAGGATGTTGGCAGGAGGGCAGGTGAGATACCAGGTACAGGTGAGAGGGCAGGTAATGCACCAAGCATTAAGTATAGGACTATTTTATAAGGTGTGTTAAGTCAGAGGAGTTGAGAAAAGAGATGCATGTACTTTAATAATGTTATTAACGTGATGATAGTTAAATTTTAATTTCCATTTATCTTACATTTTTTGGCATTTGAAAAAGTGATAAGAGAAACCTCAATTTTAATTGCAAATATTTCTTCTTCTTAAGTTTCCATAGCAACAAGGTCAGAACACCAAATATAATGTACATACACATTGAAAGTTTGCTTTTAATCACTTTATTTCCGTCAGTTTTACATCAGTTTCCCGGGAAACTGAGAAATACCTAGTTAGATAGAAAAATAATTTTGCTTTGCTACCATAAAAAATTATTTTGGTTACTTACATGGAATTGTACATAAATCATGTTCTGCTCATGTGATCCATTCTCTCGTCTTGAGGGGTGAGTAAAAGGAAGGAATTGGCAATATGACACAGAAAACCCTCTGAGCCATAGCTTTTTCCTCTTTCCAGTAGCTATTTTAAATCATTCTTCCATGTTTTTTCTTTTTATTAATGACTATAATAAGTATAAATTAAGATTCAGAAAATACAGAAAGTCTATCTTTCATAGACAGGCTACCTAAAATTAACTGTTTTTACAGAACTTTTTGTATGCATGTAAACATTTTTTAATTGATTTTATAAAAATGTGATCACTTAAAATGTATTACATCATATTTTGAGAACTTTTTTAGTAATGACAAAGTTCCTGGGACAGGGCTTGACACACATCAGCAATTATTTGATGCTGGCTTTCTGTGCCCGTGCACACTGCTCTTCTGCCTAGTGTACCAACAGATGGTTGTCAGTTGACTCTTTAATGATAAAGTAGTCTGTCATTTCTCTATAAAGCATCCCAAATAAAAATTTATTTTGATGATTAATATGTCGTACTTTCCTAGACTTTACATGGTATATTTTGTCTTAACAACTTAATTAAATCCGCACAATAAGGTATTTTGTAGTTAAGGCATTTTAGTATTATATATTTTTATATCAAATTGATGTTATTCTTTATCTTTTTACTGTACATCAAAATTTCTGTTATAGTGATTTTGTTGTTGATAGCCTGGTTCTTGTCTTTAGTTCGGTATAACCTTTTTTTAAGAGATTGTATTGTTGTTGTTCGAGTAGTAGACAACTCATAGCAACCCTATGAGTTAAAGACCTAAACACTTGTATAACTTTCATCGTTTCTCCAAGTTCATAGAGTTTCCAGAGGCCAGCTATTTCCGAAGTGGAAGCCACTCCTGCTTCCAGGCTTGTTGTAATCAAGGTTCTCCACCAAACACTGTCCACCATGGGTAACCATTATTGCATTTGACACATCAGTGTCACAGTGTTTAGCATCACAGCAACCATGAGTTACCTCTGTACAGCAAATGGACAGACCAGTGCTATACCACTTAGAAGAATGTTTGACCAAAACCAATTAAAACCAGGCCTGAGGGTTGCAGATTAAAATCACCCACCTTTGGCTTGGTAGCATCACTTTCTGTCCACTAGGCCAACAGAGCTCTCTCTATGTTGTTGTTGTTGTTAAGTGTCGTTGAGTCATAGACGACTCATAGTGACCCTATGAACGTTTCTCCAAGTTCCTAGAGTTATGGAGGTAAGCTATTTTGGAAGTGGATGCCACTCCTGCTTAATAACTAATATTTATCGAACACTTGTTATATGCTATGTAATTGGTTTAAAAGTCCAGTTGCCATGGAATTAATGGACTCAAGTATTTCATGTGTGTCAGAGGAAAACAGTGTCCATAAAGTTTTTCATGGATGGTTTGCTTTGGAATTAGATCACCAGGCCTTTCTTCAGAGCTGCCTCAGAGTGGGTTTGTACCCCCAACCTTACAGATAGCAGCTGTCTGACCTAGTCATTTGTACCATAAATGGCTTTACTAAATTTTAAGTTACTCAAATAATTAGTTTTCAAAAAATTATCCTGCTTCTCCTTCTTTAGTATAGAATTGATACTTGGATCAAACACTGTCAGGGATACAGTGACAGAGCTTGCCTTCCCCGTAGTTCCCATTCTCTACTGCACTACAGAGTGCAGTCTCTCTCTGCTCCGGAAAGGACTGACCTTGCTTGTGGACACTGCTCCACTAGTATACGGTCGAGACAGGTGGTAGTTCACAAGGCTTACTGCTTTGTTGTCATATTGGTCTTCAGTGACCAAATCATAAGAAATTATAAGAAATCTCAGAAGATGTGGAATAACTAAAGAAACTTAATTAGTTTTGAGTGCATTGTAATATGTTTATTAATGTTTTTTTCTGGTTTCGATTTAAGGAAGATGGTGGGATTTCAGAACAGAAAGCCTCTGCCCTAACTCACCTCTTCACATTATAAAGGAGACTGGAGGTTGCCAACATATGGGATGATCAAGAAGTTTAGTTAACTATGGGAAGGATCTAGAGTTGTGAGTTGGGGAGGGAGGAGAGGTTTTTTTTTTTTTTTTTATGGAGCCCTAGTGGAGTGTTGGACTGCTCACCAGAATGTCAGCAGTTCAAATCTATAGCCACTTTGAGGGAGAAAGATGAGCAGTCTCTTCCTGTAAAGATTAACAGGCACAGGAACCCAAGTAAGGGTTGCTGTGAGTTAGCATTAGCTTGATAGCAGTGACTTTAGTCCTTAAGTGACACATGAATAGTCCTAAAAGTGAGAGGAAACTGAGGGGGTGGAGGGGGGGAGGTGGGTGGAGGGGGAAAACTCTTCCATGCAGAAGGGAACAAACTTAGTGTGGACAGGGGACAGAAAGATGGAGGCTGGCTGCAGCAAGTGAAAAGGATGTCAGAAGAGATATGGGCAGTTCTGAGAGTAGACTAGCACACACAACAGACTGTTGGTGGAAATAAGACGAGCTAGCAGGTTGGCTGTGATGATGGAGTGGACAGAAACCCTGACTTGGTTCTGATTCTCTCTATACACACTAGAACCAAATACTGCCTGGTTCTTTGCCATCCCCACAATTCTTGCTGCATTTGAGGCCATTGTTGAAACGACTTTGCTATCTCTTTTGTTGAGGGTCTTCCTCTTTGTCGCTGGCCCTCAGTTGTAATAGCGTGATGTCCTTCTCCAGGGACTGGTGCCTCTTCCTAACATATCCAAAGTAAGCGAAACAAAGTTTTCACCATCCTCACTTCTCAGCAACATTCTTGCTGTACTTTTCCCAAGAAAGATTCCTTCTGGCAGTCTATGGGATAGTCATCATTATTCACCCACGTCACCACTCCTGGATATCACTTCTTGGTTGCTGTTTTGAGGTGTCTTCTAGTCTTCTCTGTCTACAACAATCTAAACCTTGCCCAATCTTGCATTTTCCTCACTGTCTCTAGCCTGCTCTAGCCCATTGTCGTCATTTCATCTCATTGAAGGTCTTCCTCTCCTCTTTTTTGACTCACACTCCACCTTCCAAGCCTGTTGGAACTGCTTAGGCTGCCCCCTCCTGACAACATGACCAAAGTATGTGAGGTGAAGTCTTCACTGTGCTTCCTTCTTAAGGAACATTCTGGTTGTACTTCCTTAAAGACACATTTGTTTGGTATTTTGGTAGATCATGGTATATTGGGTACGCGTCACCATCACTACAGTTCATAAGCATCTTGAATTAAGTAACCTTCTGCATTCATCGTCCAACTTTGACATACATATGAAGTAATTGAAAATACAAGGGCTTGGATCTGGTGGGTGTACCTTTGTCTTTAAACTAACATCCCTGCTCTTTTAATACTTTAAAGAAGCCTTGGCAACAGATTTGCCTGATATAAGTGGTGCTTCCATGGATATTAAATGTGGATCCAAGAAAAACAAAATCCTGGACGTCACTCTTTTCTTCATCTATCATGGTGTTGCCTGTTGGCCCAATTGTAAAGATTTCTTTTTTTAAGTTAGTCAAATTTAAAAGTGTTTGTGTGTGGGGGGGTGTGTTTATAACAACTTGAGTGACACTAATGTTAATAGTTTCTGATTACCCATTACCATTGGATCAAAATCCAATTTGTTGTTGATAGCCTGGTTCTTGTCTTTAGTTCAGTATAACCTTTTTTTAAGAGATTGTATTGTTGTTGTTCGAGTAGTAGACAACTCATAGCGACCCTATGAGTTAAAGACCTAAACACTTGTATAACTTTGTATAACAGCCTAATTGTGAAGATTTTGTTTTCTTCATGTTGAGGTATAATCAATGCTAAAGGCTGTAGTCTTTGACCTTTTTTCTATAAGTACTTTAAGTCCCTTTAACTTCTCACTCTCATGCTGTCGAGTTAGAACTGACTTTTAACTGAAACCCCTATCTGCTTTTCAAGACTGTAAATAACACAGTCCCGTTTCACTCCCATGGAGCCACTGGTGGAATCAGACTGCTGGAGTGGAGTGGCCTTTGGGTTGGTGGTGCAACTCCTGTCATCTTCCTTACTCATTTTCTTAATGTTTGAATGCATAAAAGATGACTGAAAAGACTTTGGTTTGGGTCAGTTGTATCATAGACCTGAGAGTAGTGATATCTTTGTTTTACCATTTTTGCTTTTTAATACCTCAAGAGAGGTATTTTGCAGAAGATTTTCCCAGTGAAATGTGAGTTGTTTTATTTGTTGGTTGCTGCTACTATGGGCATTGATTGTGGATCAAGTATAATGAAATCTTTGCTACCAGTCTTTTCTTCCTTTATCATATGTTGCTTGTTGGGCTAGTGAGAGATTTTGTTCCACCCAAAGGTGTAATTCGTACTGAAAGCTATATTTGATCTTCATCAGTAAATACTCTAAGCCTTCTTTTCTTTCAGCAAGCAAGGCTGTTAATTGAGTCTTCCTCCAATCATGCTGCTTTCTTTGTCTGATCCAGCACCTCCTGTTATGTGCTTAACATGCGGATTGAGTAAGTACTGTGAAAGGGTACAAACCTAATGCATACCTTGATTTTAAAACCATGCAGGCTCCCCTTGTTCCGTTCTAATGATTACCTCTTGGTCTATATACAGGTTCTGCATGAACAACTAACTGTTCTGGAGTATTCGTTGAGATATTGTCCATAGTTTATTATGATTCATCACAATGCATTAATTCACTATGAATGCCTTTGCATAGTCAAAAAAACATAGGTAAACATCTGATGTTCTCTGCTTTTAGCCACTGCTCGTCTGCCATCAGCAATGATTAAATCTCATTTTTGTTTCTGAATTCAGGATCATTTCTGGTCGTTCCCTTTCAGTGTACTGCTACAATCATTTTAAAGTTCTTCAGCTAAATATTGCTTGTGTGTGATATTAATGACACTACTTTATATTTTCAGCAATGTAATGCTGAAATGTTAACTTTTATATGCCAGGAAATTGAGGAGATAGCTTTCTGGTTAACCAACTAAAAGAGATTCATATTTGTGCCTATTCGCTTTGTTTCAATGCTCTTGGGTTGCACATTTCATTATAATGCTTTCTTTTCTTTCTCTGATTGTCCTTTGAAATCATCTCTTCACGTCTTTTATATTATTACATTCTTTTCCTTTAGCTACTCTACTTTAAAAAGCAACTTTCAGAGTCTCTTCAGACATTTATGTTGATCTTTTTTCTCTCTCTTTTAATGACCTTTTTATTCCTTCATGTATTACAATCTTGATGCCATTCCACAGTCCATCTGGCTACTGTTGTTCAGTGCATCAGATCTGTTCTGGAGGTCTCAAGATCAAGGTGGAATAGACTCAAGGTAGTACTTAAGGTCTCATGGACTTGTTTTCATTTCTTCAGCTTCAGCTTGAATTTGCATATGAGCAGTTGATGGTCTGTTCCACAGTTAGCATTTGAATGTAGTCTGACCAGTGATGATGAGTTTCTTTATAATCTCTCTGCACAAATATGGTTGATTTCATCCCTTTGGGTCCCTCCCAGGATGAATTCACAGTTTATATATGTCATTGAAAAAGAAGTATTTCAGAGAGGAAGTTTTGATCCTGTAAAATTCTGTTACATTGTCTCCTGTGTCATTTCTATCAGTATTTTCCAAGTATTGAATCTGCTTAGTTGCTAATCCATAATTAAGGATGCATCTTGATAGTAGTTACGTCAATTTCAGGCTGTAGAGGTTGGTAAAAATCTTCAGTTTCTTCATTTTTGCATAATAGTCTTTGAACACTAGTTTAAATTGATCTTCCTTGTAGGTGTATTACCCTTTCACTGCCACTTTTGTACTTCAGGAAATGCTCTTTGAGGAAGCAGCTCTTCCCCATGTTTATTCTGAGTACCTTTCAACCTGGGTGCTGATCTTCCAGCACTGTCGCAGACAGTGTTCTGACAAGGTTTCTTGAAATAGATTGCTAGGTTCTTCTTTTCAGTCTCTCTTAGTTGTCTGGAAGCTTTATTGAAACTTGTCTATCAAGGTTGGTCCACCATGGCATTTAAAATATAGGTGGCCATAGCTTCTAGAATCACAGCCAAATATAAGCTACCAAAGTGTGACAAACTGCTTTTTTAATAAACTGTGTTTAATGAAGGCCTAAAATATGCAAGACTTGAAATGAAAGTTAATCTAAAAGTAGATAACAAAGATATGAATAGACAAATCACAGAAAAAGAAATGCAGATGGCCCTTTAAACATATCTTCACACATAAGAAATGCAAATTAAAAGTCTACTGCAGTTTGTCTCCTGTTGGGAGGCAATCCAAAAAACTTGACAGCATTCTTTGGAGAGGCCAGGAAGGAGCAGTCACATTGCTGGTTGAAGTTTAAAATGGTATGACCCCCATGAAGGGGAATTTGGTGCAGTCTCATGCAATGACTATAGAACCCCTTGATCCAAAAATCCTACTTTAAAAAATTTATCCTGAAGCTACATCCCACAGATATAACACAATACATGTACAGGTTTGTTTCATTATTTTGGTAGCATAATTGATTGAGTGACTGGGGTAGTTGGGGTGGGTGTGTCGGAGACAGTGGCATAGGACAGAGCAGGGTTTAAGGTTTTTGTACATAGGATCGCTATGAGTCTCAAGCTACTCCACAGCACATAACAACAAAAACTACAATACTGGGAGGAACTCAAATGTCCCTCAGTAAGACACAGGTGAGATGAGCTGGTACATACATATAGTAGAGAATCAGGGAGGTCAAAACAGAATGAGACCATCTCTTTGTACCTGAATAGAGTCATCTTCAAGTTATGTTAATGACAGTGGCCAAGACAGATGATAATGCAGTAATATGTGCAAAAGAAAAATTCCTGTGTAAGAAAAAAGCGAATATATGTATTTGCTTATTTAAAGCAAAACACTGGAGTGGAGAGGGAGGATTCATGGTGACTGCATAACTCATTCCTTTCATGAACAGTCAAAGCATAATGCTTATCCATTTTATTTGCTACTTGGATGTGGGCAGTGAGTCAGCATTTTATGTTCACAGTTTTCATTTTTTATTTAGTATGGAGGTTTTGTTGGTGAAGTAACATGTACATCTAGATATAGATTCGTCTTCTGTTTCTTCTGATCCCCATAATGTTTGGTGTCAGGTGGTATATAGGTTTTAACATCAGTTTCACATATGAGAAGACAGGTTCTGAGAAGTACAGATTAAATTGTCTAAAGTTTTTAAAAACAAGGCTCAGTAGCAGTCATTCAGGAAAGTAAATTCCAGATAAGTATAGGGAAGGTTTTATAGAAGGTTTTTACAGGCTCCTTTGAGTATCACTTTTCGTTCTTCGTTATTGTATTAAAGCAGTTCATTCTATTTAATAGTGTGAAGAAAGTGGAGATAGCATGTAAAAGAAATTGTTTAAAAGTTCACATGCTGAGTAAAGTGCTATTATTTAGAATTTTTTTTTTAAAGGACATGTGTTTGTTGTTAGGTGGAGCTGAGTCAACTTCAACTCAAGAATAACAGTGCGCTGTTTCTTCAGTGAAATGCGCCGGCGCTTGTGCTGCAGGATGCGTGGAGTAACAAGACACTGAATCTTGGGTGCTTTGGTCCTAGGTTTCTTGCCTCCTTTGTTCAACTCCCCCTCTTTTAAAAAATCATTAATCTTGGTAGCGCTCCTGATACAAAATTGGTTCTGTTGACTCAAAAATCATTGAGAATCAGTCACTGATAAAGAAGTAGAGCAGGAGGAGAACAATTCAACTATCTTTACCTAAAAATCTTGGTCTTCAGAAACATTTAGGCTGTTTTGTACGTAACCTGTGTATGTGCTAATGCAGATGGATATTACCTTTATAATAAAGCATATTAGCTGGTAAAACATCCTAACAGGATTATTGTGTCCAGTAGGTGGTACAATTGATGTGCCCCCTTAAGGAGCTATAATGCCAGCAACATTGGACTTAAAACTAAAGACCACTGACCAGAGGATGAGCTGATAGTAAAGCTGCAAGAGGTTGACAGTGCACAGATAGCAAATTGAGAGGGAAGTAAGCAGGCTTTGGAAACTGGCCTTTCCTCTGGGAAAATAGGTCCAGAGCTCATGTGAGTGAAAGGTGGGTCTTCGGATTATTTGTTTGGATTCAACACTCACCTCATACCTCATGATGACCTAGTGGTAACTGCCTCTAGGAAGAAAATAAATTGCTCATCCTGTTTGTTTACATGGTGAAAGTTAGACTCTTCTTATAAAACAATAAACTTACTGGTTTAAAAAAAAAAAGAATAACACTATGAACAGAAACCTGAACCTTGCACTGTTTTGCGCCATCCTCACAATCTGATCTGCTCGAGATGATTGTTATTAGTCCATCTTGTTGAAACTGCTCTTCTCCTTCTCTAATCCTTACCCTTTCCCAGCATGATGTCTTTTTCCAGGAACTGACTCCTCTTGACAGCATGCCCAGAGTATGTAAGACTCAGTTTCCCCATCCTCGCCTCTACTGAACATTTTGGTTGCAGTTCTTCCAAGATAGACTTATTTGTTCTCTTGGCAGTCCATGTGATTATTCGGTACTCTTCTCCTGATGCCATAATTTAAAGGCATCAATGCTCTCATCCCTATTCATTGTTCACCTTTCAGATGGATAGGAAACAATTGAAGAGACCATGACTTGGATCAGGTGGTACACCTTAGTCTTTTAACTGGTATCAGTCCTCTTTAACACTTTGGTGTGGTCCTTAAATGCAGATTTTCTGAGTGTAACATGTCTTTTGACTCTTGTTGCCATGGAGGATGTTGATTGTGGCTCTCAGTAAAGTCAACTTTTTGTCAACTTCAATCTTTTCTCCATCGGTCTTGTGGCCTATTGGTTCAGAGGTGAGTATTTTTTCCTCTTGATAAGATGTAATTTGTATTGGATCTTCTGCAGCAAATGCTGCAAGTCCTTTTCACTTTATGGAAGCAAAGTTATGTCATTTGTAATAATGTGGCAACAGGATTTGAGGAAGACTCATCAACAACTTGCCTCAACCTATTGATCATTTCTGATATTCCATATTCTTCCTCATAGAGTTCAGCTTCTTGAATTATTCAGCATACAAATTGGATAGGTATGGAGAAAGAATGCACATCTTACCTTTCTTAATTTTAAACCATGTTCTGTTGGAACAAATGCTTCTTGATCTGTGTTCTAGGAAGTGCATAGTTTATCAGCTGTCATTCTATCAGCTAGGAGAGCAGATTCAAAGCATGGGAGTACCAGGGTTCTGCTGGGAGCTGTGTGCTTTGGGGCAAGGGCAACTGAAGATTCTCACATAGGAATTAATTGGGGTAGAGAATGGACTAAAATAAGATATTGTGTACCTTCCAGTTGGAACGAACTGATAGTTGATCCTCCAGCAGTTTTCAGAGGCAGTAAATCACTCAGGAGATTGCCTTTCTTTGTCCTGAAGAGTAAATGGTAGATTTGAACCATGTATACTTGTACCAAGAGACAGTCGTCAGAACAGAACAAGGAAACACTGCATGGTTCAAAATTGAAAAGGGTGTATGCCAGGGATGTGTCTTATCTCCATACCTTTTCAATCTATATGCAGGACATATTGTCCGGGAGGCTGGGCTCTGTAAGGAGAAATGTGGGAAAGTCAGCAGTTAGGGATTTCTTAAAATTATTGAGGCATAATGATGTCAGTTTGAGAACTAAGGTGTGTATGATTTAGGCCATGGTCTTTCTGATCACTTGCTGTGCTTCTGAGAGCTGGACAATGAATAAGGATAACACAAGAATTGATGCCTTTGAGTTGTTGTGTTGGAGAAGAGTGATGAACAAACATTCCATGGAATGCCAAAAGAACAAATAAATATGTCTTGGAGAAAGGGCACCTAGAGTTCTCTTTAGAGGCAAGATGATAAAACTTCACCTCACGTACATCAGGCATATTGGTAGGAGGGGGGTATTCCTTGGAGAGGGACATGGTATTTGGAGAGGCAGAGGGTTGGCGAAGGTGAGGAAGACCCTCGAACAGGTGAATTGAGGCTGTGCACTCTAATGCATTAGGAAATGTGATGATGGCATAGGATAGGACAGGGTTCAGGAAATGTGAGGATGGCGTAGGATAGGACAGGGTTCACATCTGTTGTTCATAGGATTGCTGTGAGTCACATGTGACTCTGTGGTGCCTAACAACAGCAAGCTGCTAGAGCTCCCTGTATTCAAAAATAAGAGAGAAAATAATCAGAGTGAACATGATAATCCTAAAACATGTTTGTGATATGGGCCATGAATCTTCTGTAACGTAGAGTATAGGGGTGACAGAGCAGATAATGCAGTCAGCCTTTAAGCAGATGGATGTCGAAGCCAGGAACCGCTGACATCGTCTGTTTAATTGGAGTATATCTAAATCAATATACAGCTTCTAACTCAGATAATTTTTGATGATTGTTCTCTAATATTTTGAAAAAAAATCATTGAGTATTTGAGGTTGTATAGTTTTAAGATATTTTGCCTTTAACACATTTTATTGATTCTAAGTTGAATTTTTTCTTTTATACTTATTTCTCTACATTGATTTTTACACTGAATCTTCCCATTTCTTTCACCCACCTCCCATCAAGTTGTGCGACACTGTGATTAACCCCTCCACCCCTGCCCATCCTCACCTTTCTACTCCTCCCTAACCCCCATGAATCCTCACTCCTCCCTGCTCCCCCCATAAATCCTCGTACGTGTTCTACGATAATGGTCTTATACAGTATTTGTCCTTATGGGACTGAGTTAGTTCACTTAGCATAATGCTCTGTAGTCCCTCCCTAGTTAGGTAGTAATTTACAAAATCATTGCTCCTGCTTAGTATTCCATCCTGTGAGTGTACCATAATTTCTCAATCCATTTGATTGTGCTTGGACATTTAGGCTGTTTCCATGTTCTTTTGATGGTGAATAACACTGCTTTGAACTTTGGTGTACAAGTCTCTGTGCCTCAGTTCTCATTCTGTTGGAGTTGAAAGTATTTTTAAATCTCTGCAATTGAAAAGACCATGGCGAGCTCTGGTGGCCTCGTGACAAGAAGCTACACTGCAATCCCAGAGGTGTGCGGTTCAAATCCACCAGATGCTTTGCTGGAGAAGGAGGAATAATCTCCTCCTGTACCAGTCAAATATGATTTGACGGTACACACACACACACACACACACACACACACACACACGAATTAAAATAAAATAAAAAAAGAAAAAAACCTGACAATTGTCTGAATCCTAGAGGAAAAACAGTATTCTATGTCTGTTTCATAGATTCATTCTGATTTTGAGGACTGTTTACCTTAAAACATGAGTTAATTTTGTTGAAGTCTTACTTTCCCTACATTAAAAATCATAAGCCCAAATACGTCTTGGAGTAGCCAGTGTTAGGAGGGCCAGTCTTTGGCAGAAGACAGCATGCTTGGAATCTCACCATCTCTGACATACCTTCCCCCAATGCCCCAGTTACTTTTCCAATCCATCTCGTTCAGGGTCTTCCTCTTCTGCACTGTCCCCCTACCCTTTCAAGCATGTCGTCCTTCTCTGAGGACTGGTCCCTCCTGATAGCTTGCCCAAAGTATGTAATACAGAGCTTCCTTGCCTCTAAGGAGCAGCTTGGTTTCATCCTATTCAGAAAAGACTTGTTTTCTTGGTGGACCATAGTATGTTTCGTACTCTTCTCCAGCACAACTCAGACATTCTTCTTTTGTCATCTTTAGTCGTTGTCCAGTTTTCTGATGCATAGCAAATAATTGCAAAGACCATGGTCCTGGATCAGGCACACCTTAGTTTTAGACTGACCAGACAGCAGATTTTTCTAATGGAATTCATCTTTTGATTTCCTGATTACTATGCCAAGAGTGTTGATTGTGGCCTACTTTTATCCCATAAAAAGAGAAATCCTGTGTAACTTTGCAATTTCCCATTGTCGTTGTTGTTGTTATGTGCCGTCAAGTTGTTTGCTACTCAGAGTGTCCCTGTGTACAAGAGCCCTAAACACTGCTGTATCCTGTGCCAACCTGTCTCTGACAAACCTTCTCCCAATACCGCATTTACTGAATCGATCCATCTCATTGAGGGTCTTCCTCTCTTACGCTGTTCCTTTACCCTCCCAAGCATGATGTCCCTCTCCAAGAACTGGTCCCTCCTTGCAGCATGCCCAGAGTATGTCAGATGAAGCTTCAGAATCCTTGCTTCCAAGGAGCAGCCAGTTTCACCCTTTCCAGGACAAACCTGTTTGTTCTCCTAGCAGTTCATGGTATATTCAACACTCTTCTCCAGCACCACAGCTCAAAGGCATCAATTCTCCTGTCATCCCTAGTCATTGTCCAGCTCTCTGATGCATAGCATGCAATTGTGAAGATTATTGCCTGCACCTGCCACACCTTAGTCTCCAACCTGACGTCTTTTCTCTTCAGTACTCTGGAGAGGTCCCTGTCAGCTGACTTCCCCAATGCAATTCGTCTCTTGATTTCCTGGCTGCTGGTATCAAGAGTGTTGAGTGTGGAACCAAGCAAACTAAAACTGTTAACAGTCTCTTAACCATTCATTATGATGCTGCCAATGAGCCCAGTGGTGAGAATCTTTGTTTTATTTATGTTGAGCTTCAATCCATATTTAAGGCTGCAGTCTTTGACCTTCTGCAGCAAGCACTTCAGGCTCGCCTCAGTTTCAGCAAACTTATATGTCATCTGCATAATACAGGTTGTTGATGAATCTTCCTGATCCTACATTCCTCTTCATACAGCCCAGCATCCCGGCTGAGCTGTTCTGCTTACAGATTGAAAAGGTATGGAGACAAAATATATCCCTGGAGGACACCCTTCCCGATTTTGAACCACGCAGTGTCTCCTTTCTCTGTTCTGACGACTGCCTCTTGTTCAAGTATAGGTTTTGTGTAAGCACAATCATATGTTCTGGGATTCCCACTCTTCTCAGAGTCAGCCACAGTTTGTTGTGATTTCTGATTAGACATTTTAAATTGTCTTTTTTTCCCTTATTCATTACTAAAATCTTCTGAGACCATTAAAATGAATTGATATGTAGCTGTTTTAAAATTATTTTTGTACTCAACTGAATTCTCATACCTTTTGTCTCTTCTTGTTACACAGATTTAGCTTTTGAGTCAAATCCTTCTGACCATCCAAGGGCAAGCACAATTTTCCTGAGCAAATCCCAGACAGATGGTAAGACAGTGTTTTCATTTTGTTTCTTAAGGAGGAAGAGTGAAAACTCAGTTTTTATTTTGTGAGATGGGTTACAGAGAACATTTATTTAGGTGTACTTATATCTTGGTTCAATTTTCACATTTATTTGCCTCATTTTAACATGTGATGTTATAATTGCATTGGTGAACAGAACATAGACTTTATATTCACGTACATTTTGCCATACTTCTTTATACAGACACGTAATTGGCCACATGATTTAGAACATGGTTATGGGTTTATACTTGCCCATTTTCCCCTTGCTCCAGAAAGCAGGTGTTTTAAAGAGAAGTGACTAGGATTTAGTTTTCAGTTATGTTTTTATATGCACCAAAAAAAAAAAAAAGAAAACGAAGGATTGAATCTGTGTGTTTGACCTCATTTTATATATTAACCAAATGAGCCTATCTCACACCCATATTTATGCCACTGAAATATTTTCTACTCTTCACACACTCAAGCGCCAGATTAAAAGGATCCAGGCTACATCACCTTAAACATTCTTTCTGATGTGTTTTCCAGAAGCTTTGCCTCATTTTGAACCTGGTGTAAATATCCTGTTCAAACACTCAGAACTGCAGGATTTTCAGGACTTCTGTTTGCCTGCTTATTTTAACATTAAATCCTAGCAAATAAGCTAAGGAGCTAAACATGACCAGTCTTTCCAGGTGATTATTTTATGACAGCAGAATATGGAAAGTGAGGTTTCCAAAGTATTACAGGACCAATTAAAGGGGGGAAGAGTACATTTCGAATCTGGATTTTGATGGTGTGTATTTACTCTGCCTGGTTTGAACAGAGCATTTCTCATTAGGTTTGTTTTCTTCTCCATGTTCCTCAGTCTTCAGGGAGTGCAAATGAGTTCATTTGCATACTTAAGATAGATTGGGTTACTTTCTGGTAGTATGAAGACCCACATATCTGTTTAGTTAAAAAAAAATTTAGTGGATATCCACCAGTATTTGGGCATGCTGGAATCTAAAAATGCAGTAGGGCCAGTCGCCAAATGTCAGTTGATTTTTGGGATGACCATTCTTTTAAGTGATACAGCAGTGATCTGTCTATTTGCTCTACTGAAGTGACTTGGAGTTGCTGTGATGATGAACAACTATGCCATAGAAGTATCAGACACCATACTTGGCTACCCGTCATGGGCAGTGTTTGGTGGATGGAGCTCCAAGATTGATTCAGATTTGAGAGCAGGAGTGGCATCCACTTCCTAAACCACATTCCTCCGGAAACTATGAACTTGGAGAAACAGCCATACTTATAGAAAGGCTTCAGGCCTTTTGTTCATAGGGTTGCTATGAGTTGTGCAATCAACAACAAAACCAACATCAGATAAGTGGTTCAGGATGCTTACAGGGAGTCTGATTTACCTAGAGATTTGTACCTGGCCAGATAATGATTTTTTATGTAAATAAACTGGATCTGAACTGGAAATGGTTCTGTTAGGCAGTAGGTAAACATCTAATTAACTAATATCCCACCTGTACTAATTTGTTTTGCCTTTTCTCTTTATGGAGTTTCCCTCATATATACCAAATATAGAATATCTGGTAGGTCAGAAGTAAAAAAGCATGTTTAGATTTTAGTTTATGTGTCTCATCCTGTGAGGTGATTTAAGTTACAAATTTTATGATGTTTTAAATAAACAGTAGCAGTGCTGCCTGCTTTCCAGAAGCAACATTGGAAGAGTGAGTAAATTTCACCTTAATGGTTTGTTATAATTGCTAATTTATCAGATCAGTAGACACTACTATAATTTTTATGGCAATTTGCATCAGAATTGATAAGTTAATGTTTTTTATTTTTAGTACGAGAAAAGAGGAAGAGCAACCACTTAAACCATGTAAGTAAACATGAAAAGTAAGAAATTAAGGGTTTGAGTTCTAAGTATGTCTATGTGATTCATAATTCTTATGGTCCACATGGGATCCTATATGTGGATTTTCTAAATCTCTTCTGTTTTCCCAAGTGTCAAATTTATTCATAAGTATCTTTGGCTTAGTTGTGCCAGTTTTTAAGATTTCTGACATTTACATTTCAGTAATAACATTTTGATAATAAAGATCTGCCTTAATAATTTTTAAACAGAGGTTCAAAAGTATGGTAACAGCTAAGTCAATTTAATTGCACAAGCTATTGACTTTCTCTCACATAGGTATAAACATAACTTTTTTATTCACCATCACCTTATTTTTCTCATTCCATTCCCTGGAGATACATCACATTTTTTATTAAATCAGTATTTGTGTTATCAGGACTATGCAAATAACAGTAACTGCTGAGTCAGACAGTAGTCTTGCCTTCTTATTCAATCCTCTCCATACACACCCCTCCCCTCCCAAGTCCTGCCAACTCTTCTTCTGTCTCAAATATTCCTCTGTTCTTCTTCAGAAGAACCCCCTTTTCCTCAGAAAGCATTCTCAGCTTACATATAAAAGTCCTTAATATGTGTGTGTGATATTTTCTGAATTTATTCTTCACTCGTTTTATATCAGTTACTCCTTTCACTATCACCTAAATGTAGCATTTGTCAAATGCCTATCAAAAATGTTTTCTGTTCCATTTGTTACTTGGTGAAAGCCTTCTCTAGCCTTTTGACATTCTGCCCCAGTATAGACTAGATTTTCCCTCAGCTTGCTATTTTCCTGGGATGGCCTTTGAAGTTCATACAACTGCCCTCTTGTGTTGAATCCTGTATGTCCTAGGTCCCATGTTTTTTCTGTTGTCTTGTGATTCCTCATTTCACTGGAGCACATTTTCCCTAGAAAGTGCATATGGGTAGACATTTCTGGAGATCTGGTTGTTCTGAAAATCCTCCTGTTTGACTTATAGAATTCTTGGGTGTAATGAACTTAAACAATTTTGAAGATATTTCTCTATTTTCTTTTATACCTTCAGTTAGGAACCATTGTTTTCTGACATTTCATATTTACAGCAATAATAATTCTGTCCCCATACACAAAAATGCTTTTGCATATAATGTGCATAGCTTGAGGAGGAAGGTAACACTTTATGTTCTGTATAGGTGCGCATTATTTGTGTAAAAATAAGTAATAGGAAAACACCACCTGTGAACAGAGTGTTTAACTGACAGGATTCGGGAGGACGGGACAAACCAGCTTTTCATTTGGAAATGTCAGTGTCTAGGGGCTTTCCTCTAAGCCAGTTCACTTCCTTCAGAGAATAATCTTCAGTTTTCTGTGTGGAAAGTAAAAGCAGTGCTGCCTGCTTTCCAGAAGCAACATTGGAAGAGTGAGTAAATTTCACCTTACCTTGCAGGGTACGTTATATTCTCTGATTTTTGAGCTTGCCTTGGGTTCTATAAAACAGCCTAGCTTGTTTCTTCCTGTTGGGAGCCCATGTAGGCACACGGTGGTGCTGCTTCTGTTACATTAGGTCTCTTACCACACTCGTATTTGGTCTTCGTCCTTCACATACTTGTTAAAAATCATCTGCTATCTTTACTCTTAATCTTTATTTAATATTCTATACTTGATCTTAGCCAAAAGGACAAGAAGAGATTATTTAATTCTGTATTATGTTTTTTGTTTTGTTTGAAGTACCTTTAATTCTCATGAGATTTTGAGAGGAGAGGAAATAGATCTGTGTTTAATGCAAGTGCAGAATAAAGGACCTAGATTCAGGGTGTAAATCTGAGTTTAAAGTTTTTATATGCAGAGTTTTTTTTTTGGTTTTGTTATATCAGTACGTCTGCCATATAATTTGCATATTGCGCTTTCCTACAAAGGCCTTGATAGAGAATTTTGTTCAAACCAGGCATCTTTCCATTTTGGCCAACTGATGCACAGTGTAGGTGGGATAATTAGTTTTCATTAATATATAAAGTATTAAGTGATTAAGTTTTAAAGTTCATTAAAAGTAATTCATTCTTTTTTTTAATTTTTTTATTTTTTTAAAGTAATTCATTCTTAATATGCATATCTAAAATGTGTCTTATAAAGAAAAATATTTTTATTGTTTTGCTAAACTAAAACAAGTGACATTAAACACAATGGGAAAAGTCAGTGGGTGAGGCAAGATTTCAACAAATACTTGATCTTAGCTAGTAAGATCATATTAATTCAATATAATTTTTTTGCCTACTTTTGGCATTTAGCCTATGCCTCCTATTGAGGTGCCCCCTTGTCCTTTCTCTCTTGGGTAGATTGTAAAATTCTGCTGCTTTTACTTGTACTGAGTGAATAATTAATACTGGTTTTTGCCCCATGTGCCAATAACCACCCGAAATAATGAAAATGAGCACTAAATTGATAGTCGTGTTTTACAGCTCAGGTTATTCTGTCCTTGTCAGTATAGTTCAGTGAAGTTGTGAGCCAGCAGAATTAAAGCACAGAAGAGCGCAGTCTAAACATTCTTAAGCAAGATGGTGGGGGAATGTAGTCTGATTGTGATCCACAATAACATCCAGGCTGTTCTCTGAGGCTTAACTTTGCCATCTTCTAGTCTGTGTCGTGTGGGTACTTTTGAGATGGAGAAGTTGGAGTGGTTAAGAGTGACTAGAGTATATTCCTTACTTATATATTTAGCAGCAAGAGGATTTCTGCATGCATCCTTCTGGTCACCACATTTGAGAATAGCTAGCTTTTAAAAAAGCCATTCCCTGGAAAATATAGTCTTTAATCTATTTTTAAGCAGTAGGACGCCAAGAATAATTTTTTTAAAGTGTTTAGTGTTTTTCTGACTCTGTCTAGATAGTAGTAGACCAGAAGTTGGTCTGATTTATTTATTTCATGATTTATTAAATCATGAAAGTCTACAAATTCCTTAAAGCTGTAAGACCACAATCTAAAAACTTTAAATGTTTAGACTTACATATTCAAAGACAAATAAATAATACATTCATAATAGGGGGTGAAGGTTTATGTAAGAGAAAATACTAAAACTCTCCAATCTATTCTGCATTTTGTTATGCTGCTTCTATTCCCCCTCCTCCTTTCTGTGGCTTTTTGGTTGGAGTTTTTTTAGGTTCAGATAATGTATGCCATACAAAGCCCTAACAGTGGTGACCTTAACAGAGATCTCCTTCCACTAAGAGCTGAATGAATGAATTTTCACTTTTCATTTTGTAGATATATTTTTGAGAATAGGAACGTACATAATATATTGACTGAGCAGGGTAAGAAACATCAGAGTTTAGATACCATTTAGAAATTTGTGGCTTGAGGGAGTAGTTAGTCCCCATATTAATTCCTTTCAAAAATACAACATCTGAGACTTTTTATTAATAAGAAATGTGGATTACAGTAAAATGATAGAAGGAAAATGACATTTTATATACTATACAAATATTTCTGATTATTGTTACTGGCAATTTTAAAATGCTTTGAAAGACATCAACTAGATTTCTATTTTTCATTTTGTCATGATTCATAGTGAATCCTGATGGGGAGTGTAATAGCATGTTAAAGGATTTTGTATTGAGAGAAAGGAAGGTTCATCTGAATGAGCAAACATGTAAAAATTTTTTTAAATTATAATAGTAAAATTGTTGATAATCTGAGGTTTAAAGAATGCTGTTATGTTCAACTGTTTAAAGTGACCAAGATTGGCATTGTTTTTAAAGATGATTATTGTTTTAACTTAGTTTAGACTGTTTTAGAATTTGTTGCTAAGTTCTTGAACTCTTTGCAAGTAAATGGCTAGAGTGTGTTGAAACTAATTTCTCTAGAGGGTTCCTCATGTTCATTGGCACTTCTGTATCAATGAGGATAAATTCTTATTAATACTTGTTTGTAGTAAGATTGACCTTCTAAATTGTAAATGGTAATTGATTTTTCAAGTAGCTTGTGAAGTACTTGTTAAACATAGCATTTGCCCCAAACAAAGTAACCTCCTGCCTTCCTGACAGAAGACCTTTTTATGACAGTGGCCATCCTGCAGGCAGTTGGCCCCTTATGACAAATGTTAAATTAGATGCATGGGTGTGGAAAAACAATTTATGATGTGGTTCTTGGAACGTGAGGAATAAAGCAGGCAGACAAAATAGCATGAGTGCAAAGTGTATTGACTTGTGACAACTCAGAATAAAGCTAATAAAGTATTCAGATGAGCAGGAACTGTTCTTGGAGTTTTCCATTTGAATAATATAATGGCAGTTTTCTTAAGCATGACATAAAAGTCACATTGAGAGGAAGGTTGCTTTGTTGTTTGGGTTTTGGGTATGAGGGTATCTTAGAGCAGTGTCCTTTTCCTCCTTTAGATCAAGAAACACAGGCCCAGAGAAACCTCTGGTTCACTAGCATGTTGGTGGCAGAGCAGCCCTGCCCAAAGCAGCCACTGGCTCTCTGACGTCACCTGCTCAGCACAGTCTTAGGAACTAATGTACTTACTACTTTTATTAGCTTTTGGCTCTTGTTTATGGCAGTAGAATTCTATTACTGTCACTTGAGGCATTGCATTTTATTGCAGTAAATCAATAGTATAGAAATTTAAGGGGGAAAATCAGTGAAACCTTATCTTTTTTTATTTTAAGAATTTTAATGAACATTTACAGAGATTTTGGATTTCATTCTGCTGTAAACTTTTGATATTTTCATTTTTCATGCTATATTTTTTAAATCGTGAAAAGAAATTATATATTAGCTAAATAGCTTAAACCATAGGAGATAGATATAAATTTTATTCCTCCAAATAATAGTTGCCGAAAGTCATAGGAATAGTATTTGTCATAGATGCTCATCAGATTTGATTTATAGATATCATAGTAAGGACAGTACTTGATAACTCATTCCTCCACCGTTTTCTGTCAAGGTTTCTTGGTCCAGTGAGTTTCCCATAGAGCTAGCCACATGATATCACATTTAGGCAGTTAATAAAGTGCAAAAAAAAATTTAATGTTTTATCATTTGACATTTTAACTAAGGAAGGAACAACACAACTTTATAGGTTTAACTTACTGTGACATTTTCTTCTATTTCCCTTCCCCTTCAGGTATCTCCAGGGCAGCTTACTAAAAAGTATAGCTCATGCTCCACAATATTTCTAGATGACAGCACAGTCAGCCAGCCCAATCTTAGAACGACAATAAAATGGTGAGTATAACTAGGTTCCCAAAGTTGAGTAACAGACTCCCCTCTGGTGCTAAAATTTGGCAAGCGCTATACTTAATTGGTGTAGGCATTTGCGTGTCCTTTGTAGTGTTCCATTTCAAGAAACTGGTGTCAAGTATATGTTGATTTCAAGGATGTAAATAGGAATTTTAATTTACATTTTAGTTTTATAATATATAGTAGAAGGGAAGGCAATTTAGCAAATGAAGAATCTCAGGAAATCCCTTTTTAGTTGATGGATTTATGTCATCAGGAATTGTTGACTATACTGAGGAGGTGCTTTCTGTTGGCTGTTTTTAGGTTTTTGGGTGGTGAGGAGCCCCAAAACAGCAACCTACCCCATTCTTTATGAATGACAAGCCTGAAACAGTATCTACTACCGCAGAAGCTGCTCTTGGAAGGACAGCTTGTCCCCTGCTGGCACCAGAGTGTATCTGCATTTACATTTCACTGACTTGTTTTTCGCCCCATTAAGCTTTTTCCTTCTGCAGTGTTCCTCTGTGAAATCTCAGTTTAATTTCTTTACGGTGGAATTTGTGTCACCCAGAACAGTGAAAGGAACAAAGTGTTGGAAACACCTTATTGTCAGTTTTATCCTTAACCAAATACAAACAGTGTCATGCTGATGAAAGAAACTGTTCATTTCTGGGGCTATCTCACAGTCTACAATTAGAGATCCATTTTCAGAACATTTCAAGGTTAGCAAGAAATGTTTAAAAATCCCATTCTTTTTTATAAGAACTCCCTGACTCCATTGGGGTTGTCTAGGAAACATTAGCATCTCTGTGGCTCCCTGGTGGCATTGGCGGTGGGGAGTTTTGGTGCTAACCCACAGGCTGCATGTACATTTCCGAGTTGAACAGCAGCTCTTCAAGGGGAAGGTGGGCAGTCTCCTCCTCCGTGATTACGGCCTTGGCTCCCAGTGGAGGGTCACTATATGTTGGAATCAATTGGTTACAAGGGCTGATTTGCAGAACACAGTTTGGGAAATGTATTGATATCCCAAATTTTATTTTTCACCCTTATAAACTTACTTTTGTTTCTAATGTACTGACTTTTCAAAAACAGCAGGTTCAGAAGTTTTGTGTCTCAGTTGTACCAGTAAAAATGAAATTGTGTTACAGTAAAATCCGAACCCAGAGCTTTGGCACCTAATGAGTAATCACAGAATGTTCTTATTCATCCAAGGTACTAAATCCATGTGTGGAAAAAAAAGACTTGATTTCTCCAGCTTTTTTTTAAAAAAAACACAAGAAGCTGCTGATGTTTCAGTGTGTAATTCAATAGTGGCTTGTTTTGTTAAAGATTATTCTCACATAGATGGCATTTTTAAGCTGCTTTCTGACTTAAATGGGCTGCATTTTAGAAATTTGCTTTTGGAAGTAGATGGAGTTTGAGTTTGCGGTGGTTAAGTTTTTTAGAGGGTGTGTGGGGGTTTGTGTGTTTATGTTTTAAAGATAATCATTGAAAAGATTGTTTAGTATAAGGCAGAAGAAATTTAATAGTGCATTGGGTTTAAGGAAGGTTAGTGAGCTATTCTGTAATCATTTATGTAACTTTTCCCAAAATATATGTCTGCATACAACTTGAAGCTCCTGCTCCATACCTATATGCTCATAAATATTTTCATAAATTGGAAAAGGTTATGAAGCATAATATATCCACAAAAGCATCCCCTATGACTCTGGCCTGAGCCCTAACTCATTAGTTTCTAAACTTTACTGCACGTTATAATCGCCTAGGAAGATATAAAAAGCAATTCTGGCGCTCTCGGCGCCAGTAAATCAGAATGCCAGGGATCAGCTGTTAAAGATCCTCCAGTGACTCTCATTCAGTAGAAAGGTGCTTCTGATGATGATTTTAAGCCTTGATTCCCTTACCTATAAAACGGGTTGTTGGGTTAAGTGGCATCTAAGGTTTGGCGGTCCTTTTCAGCATACAACTTCAGATTCTCTACTGTTAAAATTGTTTTAGAGGCGAACGTATTAGAAATGCTATAGAAGTATCCATCCTTGATCCTAATACTATTATTTGTTAATTTAAAAGTTACTTTATACTCAACACACATTTTCAGAGAAGTTGCGAGTCTTTTTAAAGTGCTAAACTAAAAAGTGTAGATAAACTTTTTTTGTTGTTGTGCATTTGTTTTTTTGTGTTTTGATAAACTTTTAAGATTGATATTTGCCTGCTTTCAATTCTTTTGAGCTGCATTTTAAACTGAGGGCAAATGGAAGCATAAAACAAATCCCAGAGAAATTCTCTGTTCTCTCATATACAACAGCTGTGAGTAATTTAGTAGTGCCGTGACTTAGAGTATTTGAGGAATCGTATCTGTTCATTAATAATTCATTAAAAGTGGTTTGGGAATGCGTGCCGTTATTATACTGTATAGTAGTAAATTTCATTGCTAGCACTGTTTATATAAGACTAGCTTAGACCCATCATCAATTTTATGGGTACTTGGATTTGCTAATAAACTTTCTACTAATAGATCTGCAAGTTGGCTTTAAATGATACTATCTGACATAAAGTACCTTTGTTACTTCCTTTTAGGAAATGATGAAAAATGGGTAAAGTAGGAAGATGATAAACTAGAAATAAACTGAAATTACAGTGTCTCAAGTTTTTCAAAAAGCATAGAAAATAAAAATTATATGGATCGAGCTTAAGCAGGTATATAAATATTGTAATTTCTACTAAATCAGAGGTTCTATGAGTAGAAGGACAAATGACAGAGGAGAACTATGTAATCATATATCATAATATTCAGTAGACACATGTCTTTTAATGGAATACTGCCTAGCATTTTAATTGTTTTTGCCAAAAGCTAAAGAGCTAAAAAAGGCCCATGAGGAGGTGTTCTGAACTTTAGGATGAGGAAACCTTTTCCCCTTTCCTTAGTTAAAACAAACAAAAAGAGAAAATAATTTGTTACAAATTCTTTTCTTTTCCTTCTACAGTGTGACCTTAGCAATATACTACCACATAAAGAACAGGTGAGTTCTTTTAAAACCAGTCATGTTATTTCAGCTAGTTACTTTACATGATAACAAGTTTAGTGTTAGGTAATATCTGTGGACATTATTGGAGTAAGCTATAGAGTGCTCTGTTACAATACTAAAGTAAGTAATTTGGTTTTTGTCTCAGTATTTTTTCCCTCTCAAATTATAGACAATTATATTGCTTGTCAGTATTTACTGTTTGGGAAATTAAAATTCAGAATTAAAAAAATAAATTCATTGTATGTTAACACAGGGTTTATCACTGTTGCTCCATGGATGTAGATGCTTTGGGAGGCTGGGTATTGCAGGATATTTATCAGCTTCCCTGGCCTCTAAGAAGCCCTGGTGGTGTAATGGTTAAGCATTTGACTACTAACTGTTGGTTAAACACCCCCCAAGCCTGTCTGGAGACCTGGCAGCCTCCTCCTATGAAGGTTACCTTCAGCCCAAGAAACCCTATGGGATAATTCTGTTCTGGCCCATGGGGTTTACTCAGTGACACAAACCAGCAAACCTCTGTCTTCTAGATGCCGGTATTACCTCCAAACCTTGTGTCTCCAGGCATGTACAGATACCCTCTGAGGAACAGAATTGTGTCTTGTGAACCATTGTGTTAAAAAGAATATCTCTTAGGGAACTTTGCTGCCCTAGTGGCATGAAGCTGCACTGCAATCCCAGAGGTGTGCGGTTCGAATCCACCAGATGCTTTCTTGGAGAAGGAGGGACAATCTCCTCCTGTACCGGTCAGATCCAATTTGACAGTACATGCACACAAATTTTTTATTTTTATTTTTTAAAATAACTCTTATGAAAAATGAATGATAACTATGACATTGATTTATGCATTTTCAAATAATTTTAAATGTCTGGCTGTATCTACTTGCTCCTATAGTCTTTTGCAGTTTGTTGTATTAAAGAAACAAAATAATAAAACGCTGCTTATTGCCTATTTACAGTTGGAAGAAGGTTTGTTTTAAAAGATTTTTGCCACTAGGCAACCAAAGGAGAAGAATTTGTTAAACTGCTTTGTTGAAGATTAAATTCCTGCCAGCCTCCTCTAGTCCTTGCTTGTATTTTACTAAGATACTAACAGATTCAATTTTTTAAAATGTATATTCTTATTTTATAGAGATGCAAATAGGTCCTTGGATATTTTTGATGAGAGATCACATCCACTCACAGTAAGTATCATTATTATTGTGGTTGTGATTTTCTTTCATAAAGTTATTTATTTTATGCTGATTTGCTGTGAAACTGCTAGAAGGAAAATACTCTTCCAGCTAAAATAAAAATCATCTTCCAGTGTGACCTCCTTACCCTCCCCTGTGGAGTGTTGTTGGAGAAATAGCAGCATTGAGTGTGTGCTTAAAGTCACCTATGAGCCAAGGTGAGCTGGTGAGCCGGCAAGCTGGCATGCCAAATAGCAGAAGACTGACCTTTTTGGAAGATCTTTTTTACTCCCCAATATCCATAGTACTTTATTGTAGATCTAGGAGAAAGCAGTGAGATCCTTCTTAAAGACTGCCTCTCTAAAAGATAATTTTTAATAGTATATAGAAAACCTAACAACTATGTAAGATGTCTATGAAGAAAATTAGAACACTTTATATTTAAATTGATTCAAATGACAAAAAATAACTTATACAATTGAATTGGGGAACATAAAAGTCTGACATAGCCACTGATGGCTACTGTGCTAGACTGCCTTCAAGTTACAGAGAGCGAAAAGAGTTAATTCTTCAAAGTTGAGCAGAGAAATATGGTAGCTGGTTCCTAAGACTTCCAAACCTAATAATATTTTTTATTTTAATAGGACTCTTACAGGTTGAGGTGTGGAAAAGAACAACATAAATTTTCTCAGTGCATACTTTAGGTGGTGGTGGGTACTGAAATATGTAATCTTAAGATTCCTTTGTTTACTTTTAAAGGATTCAAAGACTTAGTAGCTAATTGAAAGTATTTTAAGAGCATGTGGACACAAATTTGAACACAGATATTTTAAGATTAGTATTTTTCTTCAGAGGACATTTATATTTAATCTTTTTTCTTTTCTTTCAGCGAGAAAAGGTTCCAGAAGAATACTTTAAGCATGATCCTGAACACAAATTTATTTACAGATTTGTTCGTACTCTTTTCAGTGCTGCACAGCTAACAGCTGAATGTGCAATAGTAACTTTGGTGAGTTGTTTCTTTTTTCACACATCTGTAGAAGTTTCTGTCTTATACAACATGATACAGTCTTGTAAAGTAAATGAAAGTAGGTTTCTGAAATTTTCATCATAACTTTATAATATAGAGAAATCTGTCAAAGGAAAGTGCATTCACTCAAGCTTTATAGTCATAGTTAAAATGTTGCTATTGCTTTTCCCATCACAAAACAACTGCTCTTAAAGGCAGTAGGAGAGAATACATTGTCTCCACGTGCACACACATGTGGCCTGTGTGGAAATGGGAACAAAAACAAGACTCCCTGGTTCACAGGTGAGATTGAAGTCAGTGGAGGTCGTAGATGAGTCTTAAACTATAGTGTCCAGGCAGTTCTGATGTGTGAGAACAACCACCTCAATTCCTTGGATGATGGGTGTTAGCCCATCCCTGTTCCCCTCCTGTGTCTGCTCTTAAAGTTACCTAGGACGGCAGTGCTTGGGAAAACTATGCCACTTAGCCTGCTGACTGCCTTTGTGTATCATCCTTATAGAATTACTCTGGTAAGATTTTTGTTATTTTGAATAATAAATTCCATTCAAATGAGAAGTAGTTACATGATTTTATTCTTTTTCTATAGTAAACCTATAGAGGAACTTCAACTGCCTGGTTTTGGGGTGGGGCTTAGGGGGGAGAATATTAGGTCAGTACCTAACTTGGGAATAGAGACCTGTTAGTGGGCCTTAGATCAGACACAGGTGTTTCAAGAGGTGCATGTAACAAGAGCTAGAGTGGTACTTCATACCTAGAAAGAGGGGACACAAAAGAAATCGGCCTTGGTTGAGAGAAGCATGCAAGTTCAGACATGTTATGACTTGATGGCCCTGTGAGGGAGCAAAGTCTAAGCTAGAATTTGCTCATTCCTACGTGCTCCCTGGGTGCCTAATCCCGACCACTGCTTTAAATACTGAGATGGCAGAGGGAGTTGAACGAAGTTCTCATTTTAATGTCAGTATATTCTAGTAAGGAAGACCACCATTACTTCTTTTTTAATCATTTTAATAAGATGAGTATATCAGATAATGATACCAAGAAGATAAAGCAAAGGAGAAAGATAAAAGACGGATTATAGATTTTCAGTGTATTAGCACAGTCCAGAAGAGCTTTTGTAGTGAAGTAATGTTGCGATAATGACCAGAATGAAATGAGAACACAAATCATGAAAAGACAAGACCAGGGGAGGAAGTGCAGACACAGATGGTACATGGGTACGGGTACCCGGTGAAGGAATGGCAAGGCCAGATGATCCAAGTGAGAAATGGAATAATGTGGGAGAAAGATCCACCTTCTCAGGCCTTCTGGCTTTTAGGCCATGGAAAAAAGGTAATGCTTGGAAGGAATGAAGTTGAGAAATAGAACTGACAGAGATATAGGTGAGAAGTGAAGGCTCAATAAAAAGTCACATCCCTAACAGTTTGGAGAGTGGTGACTCGTACATAGATTTTTGTCCACAGCAACTGGGCTGCGGCTGATGGGGGAAGATGAGGCAGCGGCAGGGGGAGCAGTGGAATTCCAGAGTGGTGTTCTTCTGCCTCGTACGTGTGGAGGTGTTGATGGCCTTGGCAGAGTAGTTTCAGTGGAGTGACAGCGGCAGTGGACTGAAGTAAATTGAGATAGTGGGAGAAGAACAGTTAGCATCAAGAGAGGGTACTGGGAATGAGAGAAGAACATTCTAGGGGCTATACATTCCTAGTTCACATCAGGGAGAAACTCAACAAAGATTCAAAAGGAGGTGTGATAATGCTGCAGAAGTGGTCCTGAGTGGATCTGCTAGGAAGGAAGATAAGACTTTGACACAGAAGAGCCAATGGTATAGATAAATAACCAGCATATAACTGGTTTGCCAGTAAAGAGGCAGGAAGTAGAGTGAGTACCAATTTTAAGTGCCTTTGGGGGATAATTCTGAGCACTGAGTTTTAGGGATTGAGAGCAAGAATCTGAGTTGATGACATAATTCAGTATTTGTCAGCCTGGCAATCATTAGAGAGTGGACATACTCTGAAAATTAACTTTCTGTCTTTATTGTAAAGTTAAAATAGTAAATGTACTCTTCTGCAGAGCACTCTTTGAGGTTAACAAATCAGTGTTTATCTCTGCCTCCTTTGATTGACTTAATCTTGTCGTGTTCTCTGTAGAATAGATGTTTGATGACAATAAAGTCATGAAACCACCTCACAAACTAAGAGGCAGATTTAGAGAAATTGGAGGGACAGAGAAATTAGTAGGTCTCTCGGTCTGTACCCTTTTTCAATCAACAGAAAAGGAGTATCATGGATGATAGTGGAGATATGTCAGTGTAGGTCCAAGATGCTTTTGCATCCAGGTCTTCCCTGCAAAAGCCCTGAGCACTGGAGTATGCGAAAGCCACCCAGGGTGCTGCACTGCATAGCGGCCACTGGGAGGCGCTCTTGACTGCTAGTTTGTATCCTCAAGTTAGTGCCACCAAAGGATTGGTTATCATAAAAAGTAGCGGATGAAGCTGTGCTCAGAATTACATATTTAAACAGTGCATACCTATAAAGTCGTTATCCACCCCAGCATAGTAGATTGCATGTGGCTGACTCTCTATTGGCCTTGTTAATCCCCTGAGTCTGCACGTCCTCAGAGTGCCTCCCTTCAGGGCGTCCTCTGCAGAGATGTCCAGTTATTCATGTGATCAAAGCTGGGCCAGACAGTTGCATGGACAGACAGGTATCTTAACTTCCTCCTGGATAAGATCTCTTACTTTAGCTGACTAAGCAAAGTCTCTGCAGAATTTTAAGAATAAAAGGCATTTTTTCCCTAGTAAAAAACAGATGCAGAATATCATTATCATTCTTATCACAGCACTTAAATTGAACTAAAATCAAAGACCAGTGCTCTACTTTTGCAGGTTTACTTAGAAAGGCTTTTAACTTATGCTGAGATCGACATTTGTCCCACTAACTGGAAAAGAATTGTTTTGGGAGCCATTCTTCTTGCCTCCAAGGTGTGGGACGATCAGGCTGTATGGAATGTGGACTACTGCCAGATCCTCAAGGACATTACAGTAGAGGACATGTGAGTTTGGAAGGTTTTGGTGAACTTTCTAACCATTTTCAAATACCTCATTTGCTCCCATAGAGTATACATTTTAATAAATATTTTTAAAGATAACATTATGCTGAAAACAGAAATAGGCATAAAATGACATGTTCTTTTTCTCCAGCTGTAGTGCATTTATTCATCTTTTCCATTATTAATTAATAGTTTGTGATATGCTATTATAATAATCTTCTTGTAATAAAGTATTTTTCTGGTGGTTTTTGGCAAACAGTTTTTTAAGCTTCCTATCATAATAGTGTTGTTTTTACTATCCTTTAAGGCATTTTGAAAGCAGACTGCCAGTTCTAGCTCCCTTTTAAGGAGCATACCTCTGGCCTCTGAAATAAGTTTTTTCCCATGTTAGCAGATTAGATTGCCTCTGGGCTATTACAGGGTTATGGCTCCAGCCTGAATCACACATACCACCCATTGTATATTTGCCTTTGCTAATCCCCTCTCTTCCCTTCTTTTTCCATAATCAAACCATATTGTTGCAGAAACTGTAAGATAAGCAGACGGGCACTTGTTGGTGTAAGACAAAAATGAATGTTTCAAATCCTTCCAGTTTCTGTCTTTTCCCCTATTGTATTTGTTTAGAAATGTGTCTGATGGGTTTGGTAGTTCTCTTTCTTGGTTTGTCTGGAACACTCAGCCTGGTGAGGTCTTAAGCTGACTGAGAGTGGAAGGAACCTTGTTTAGTAATGAGGCTACTCTAACACTGCCTGCTAAGTCCAAATGCCACACTAAATGAGGGCCTCTGATCTTGGCACTCTGGTGACTCTGAGGTCCCAGGGAGTAGTGGGCAGGAGGAGCTAGAGCAGACTCAGTTACCCCTTTGACTGAAAATATCTTTGTGGGTGACAGTTAAGTATATATATGAAAGGACTTCTTTGATTATATTGAGCAGCGTAAGAGATTTTTGTCCTTGTTACCTTTGACTACTACTCCTCTAGCTGAGACATTATTCGCAGTTACCAAACTATGCATGGTCTTCTGATTAAAAGGAGACCTGTGAGGTGTGGTAGCTGTTGAAGTGGCTTTAGTAGAAATGACCACTTTGATAATGGTGTAAACCAAATGATCATGCTTGATGTTGCTGGCAGCCTTCTTAGATAAGGGTGTGGCAGCAAAGATCTCCAAATGAATTGCAACTAATTGAAGTAGTTTTGGGAATTGTAGGAGCTGAGCCATCATGGGAGCTGCTGTCTCCTCTAACCTGCAGCTGTCTCCTCTAACCTGCAGCTGCCCTGGGTGGGACCCTAGCAGTAGTTACAGCAGCAGAGGACAAGAGAAATGCATAGGTTTTCACAGATTTTCATTACAGAAACCAAAGGATCAGGGCCTTGCCACAAGAATAGTAATTGCAACCAGTGCTTTTTGTTTATGAACCATCAGGAGCTATACTTATAAACAGGTTGCTCTTGTTTATGGTCTTAAAAATTAGCATTACAACAAAGTTTCATATCCTTTTGTTTCCTCCAGATGCTGTTGACTACAGTTAGTAATGGTCTCACTGTGAGTGTAAACTTAGAGATCAAGGTTGATTTGCTAGTTTCTGTATGTCCTGGGATAATATATTGCCCTTCAAAAGAATAAGTCCCCCTGAGCAGCTGCTGCTCAGGAAATCTGCTATGCTTGTAAATGGCATGCTATTCAGCCATCTAGTAATTTTAAAAAAGAAAAACACAACAAAACCAGATGCATATTCTGTTTGCATAATGCTTTCCTTCAGTGATTAAACCTCTATTAATAGACATGTTAATCCTGTGAAGTACTGTATTTCTACACAATTAAAATGTATTAGTGTAGAAGCTATAAAAGGGGTAGTGAAGTGCATTTATGCCTTAGTAAATTAGGTCCTGATTAGCTGGTTATCAAAACATTATCTGATTTACATTTCTATAGACTTAAGGCTATAGGAAGTAGGGTTAGTCGGATTTTTAAGTTCAGTAAATGAAATAACCACATTTCTGCTCATGTTCTAACTACACTTCCATATGGGAGAATGCGAAGCATTTGTTAGCCTTTTCAGTGGCTCATAGTTTAAAATTTTAAGGAAAGAAACTAAAAGATATTCGCTGTGAAATTGGTAACAGGCACTCTAGTTTTATTTAATTACTTGTATTCTCCTTTTCCATTTTATTAAACTGGCCCTTTGAAAGTGTGTGTGTGTGTGTGTGTGTGTTTGTTTGTATGTATGTGTCCCCGTTTCCACGTGTCCACCCCTGTTTAAGGAGGATGGATGAGTTCAGAGCATCTCCTGGCTTCAGTGTCTACACAGGTGAAATGGCACCTGAGTTACAGTCCAGTGCCCTGTGAGAGGTCCTCTTGTGTAGCCAGGACATCTGTCTTTAATCTCTCTGTCTTCCAAAGCTTAAAAAAGAGTAGATCTTGTTTTGTCATGTTGACTGTTTCTCACCTTCGTAAAATGAAGGTGAGCAGAAACTTGCCGCAGCCCCCTCTTGGACTAGGGAAGAGGAGGAGGAGGGGCTTCCTCCTGAGCAAATGTAGCTTGCTTATTTATTTATATATTTATTTGAGACAAATCCTTGTTGCCTCAAGAGTTTTCCCCTCAGAGATAATAGCAGTGGCTCTCGATGGATCCATTTGTTGCCGTGGTGATGTGCCCACTGCTTTTGTTGGTGTGTCTCTACTTCAATAAGCCCCTTCCTGTTATCAGCCTGGTGAAAATGTCTGCAAGTTCTTCAGAGCTAATAAACCGCATACATCACTCCTTTCATCTGCTCACTATAGTGGGGCAGTGAGTGAGCCTGGAGTATGAATCTTACAGCTGCACTAATGGAACTCTGAAGAATGAGTCCCCGAGTCAGAAGCACACACACAGGAGAGGGCCCTCACCTTTCTCCTCCTCCGAGACTCTCCGTGCTGGGGCACAGAAAGGACCACAAATAGCTGGACCTTGTTTGAGCGTTAGTGGATTAATCTAGTGAGGTAGCCTTATTTGTTTCAAAATAGAATTTAGAACCATCCCACTAGCTCAGAACGGTGTTGTTGATGATAGTCCAGTTGACTAAAATTGTCCTATGTTGGTTTTGTTCTGTTCTTTTCCAGGAATGAGATGGAAAGGCATTTTTTGGAGCTACTTCAGTTTAATATTAATGTTCCTACTAGTGTTTATGCCAAATACTACTTTGACCTTCGATCCTTAGCAGATGACAACAACCTGAATTTTCTGTTTTCTCCTCTTAGCAAAGAAAGGGCACAGAACTTAGAGGTGAGCCTGTGAAATCATTGACTGGAGATTTCTGTCTGCCGCCAAATCCACCACCATCTATGGCTAAGTCATATAAATAGTGATTAGATAAACAGAAAGCTTTTAAAGTAACACCTTATGGAAGAACAGCTATGTAACACACTGTAACATGTAGAATTTTGCATCATATTTTCCTGTGTCTTTTATGATAGTCATCTTTTTTTTTTTAAAAAAAAGGTAGTTACTCAGCTATTCCACTACTTGGAATATACCCTGAAAATATGAGAACTGAGGCAAAAACTGAGATTTGTACACCAATGTTCATAGCAGCATTATTCACCATCACAAGAACATGGCAACAGCCTAAATGTCCAACCACAAACAAATGGATTGAGAAATTATGGTACATTCACACAATAGAATACTCTACAGCATGCAGGAGCAATAACTTTGTAAATTATTACCTAACTTGGGAGGGACTGGAGAGCATTATGCTGAGTGAACTAACTTAGTCCCACAAGGATAAATATTGTATAAAGCCATTACTGTAGAATGAGTATAAGGATCCAAGGGGAGTGGGAGAGGCTGGAAGCAGAGGGATGTGGAAGTGCAGGGGAGAAAGGAAATTAATCATCAGGTTGTACAATTTGATGGTTGGAGGGGTGAGGGAAATTGAGAGAATTTGTTTGAATTTATATTCGAATTTTGTAAATAATAAAAAATTTAAAAGGTAGTTACTATTTTGTGACCATAATTTTAGATATTTTAAATGATTTTTTTAATGAGGTTTTTTTTCTTTTTGATCCATCACAGAGAAATATTTAACACGTTGCTGTGCAAATGATGGTAATATATATATATAAAAAATATTTCTAAGCATGTTTCTAAGTCAATTTAAAAGTGTGTATCAACATGTTAAATAATTTCTTAAGGTTGTATTTCTGATTATAACTACATACCTAATTTACTTACTACTTTTGACTGTCCCGAATTCATTTTGCAAATTCATGTCACAGTTTGCTATATGTAATAACATAGTCCAGGCCGGTGAGGTTTTTTGACACTGCAGTCATGGCAAAGAAATGTGTGAGTGCTTCAAGTACTGGATATAGGAAGTATGTGCCTTTTAATCAAACTGTAATATACACATATATGGCTTCCAAGTTTTGGTGAGTATATACAATGTTATCCACAAATGAAATTGGCATATGGTTAAGCTTGACATTTTTTGCTGGTGCTGGGGCGCTGGTGGTTTAATCTGTTAACCTAGGGCAGCACCTCTCTGGTGGATCGAGTCCACTAGTGGCTCCTTAGGAGAAAAATGGGCAGTCCCCTCCCCTGTGATTTTCAGCCTCAGATAACTACCTGCTGGAGGGCCAGTTCAGCATCGGATTGGACTCGGTGGCAGTCAAAGCCGACTCTGGTGGTCCTGGAGGTTAGGTTTCTGTGCCGTAATGAGTGTGAATTTAATAGCACGTTGTGGTGCCTTGGCCAGTAGACCTTTCATGCTCTCTGGCAGAGCTTAAAGGAGCCCTAGTGGTGCAGTGGTTGCAGTGCTTGGCTGCTGATAAAATTGTTGGCTCAAATCCATCAGCCCCTTCACAGGATGAAAATGGGTTAGCTTTGCTTCTCTGAGGAGTAGCACCTTGAAAACCTGACAGGGATGGGAGTGGTTGTCTGTCCTGTCAGTCACTGTGAGTTGGGATACATTTGACAGCAAATGATTTAAGCACAGTCCAGCAAGCCTGTCTCATTTCATTTGCTTCATAACTCTTTGCACCTTAGTCAGTGGACAGGAAGTAGCATCCCCCACCATCTCAGCTATCCAAAATTACTGCTATTTTAAGGACGAACTGTCTGCAAGGAGTCAGGATAAGTGGCTTATTGTCAGTGATCATTTTTTCAGATTGGACTCTCCTCTTTTAAATTCTTAAGTCTGTTTTCTATTTTACTGCCTTTCCCAGGCCATTTCTAGATTGTGTGAAGACAAATACAAAGACTTGTGCAGAGCTGCTATGAGAAGATCTTTCAGCGCTGATAATTTTATTGGTATTCAGCGCTCTAATGCCATCATCTCTTAGAGGGAGACACGAGGCGTTGTCACATCATGAACTCCTCATCTGCAAAGACTGGAGAAATAGCACCTCTTCTGCTCAAAAACCAGCAAACTTAGTATTTTCATTTAAAGGAAAGACCGCAAATTCAGGAGACTCAGCAGACTGCAAGAATGATGCCATAGGAAAGAATGGGATCTTGTCAGTTAACACGGTCTTCTGTCCTTTTTAACGTAAACAGAGTTAAAAAAACCACTCCACAAAGTGAAAGCTCCCGACCCAGACACAGACATTCGCTTACTGTGTAGGCAGATAGCTGTGAACTGTGAGGTTTTTAATAGTTGACATTTTTAGACTTTAAAGACACTAATGATATAACACGTAAAGGGGTTTGGTTTTTTTTCATATTTTTGTTGTCCCCCTCTTAAACATTGCTGCATATACCTTTAGACTCATTGCAGTATTAACTACGAAAAAAGGGGTCTCTTAGCAACTCAAAAAGCCACTTCAAAAGCAGAGACCATAGCATCATTATTCGGTATTGAAGGGTTCTTCCTCCCCACTATATCATTGACGCTGCTAGGCATTATTGGCAATCAAGTTAAACCAAAAACTGCTGGATAACATTGTCATCCATTTCCTTGGCAAGTACTACTTAACATTTCAGCATGTTTGGATCATAAACATGGAAAGTATTAATGACTCACTTACCTACTTCTGTTGGGTCCATGCTGCATTTCTTGTGAACTATAAATGGTGCTTCTTATATTCTGATAATTTTACTCTTGTATAAACATATTTTAAAATATTTTAATAATTCCATTCAGTATGGTGGTCTAGTGATAACGAGCAGGTAATATAAGAGGAATCCAGAATTTCTTAGTGCAATTTTAAGCTTTAATGAAAAGACTGAGGACACTACAGCAGAAGTACTGTATTTTCACACAGATAACACTGGCCTGCTATGTTTGTTTCCCCACTGCTCCCATCCCCTCCCCCCAGGTATTTTTTAAATGCCATGTTAACTTTTCTTAACAGTAATATATGGAGAAAATTGCATACTAGGCACTTTTGAAACTCTCTTTTGGAGGCAGGGAGCAGGGTTTAAACATGTAGAATGTGCATGTTATTTGTGTGAAAATGCAGTGCAGATGCCATCACCATTGTTTGAAACCGTTTGAAAGTTTCTTTTACTGTGAAGTTTATATATACTTTTTATATATAATTTTTTTTTTGTTTCAATGCCTCTTTGAGATGGCAGACATTGACTAGAGCTAAGCTTTCAAAAGTTCAAAAGAACCCTAAAGAATTAAACTTTAAAATTACTGTCTGTAAGTTAGTGGCATTTATACTTGCACAGATATAAACCAAAGCTGAAAATTGCACTAAGACCTTTGGAAGCCCTGCTGTCTCCATGGAAGTCCCTGTTCCTCTTTATTTTTTGAAAGTAGTTTTTTGCAGGACTGTGCACTATCTGATTTGTTCACCTACTTTTATGTAGTTTTACTAAAGGAAGATTTTGAAGAGTCATATCATTCACACATATTAAAAATGTGGACCCTAATATTAGATGATACAAAACAACTTGTTTTGTGTCCTTTTTTTAAAATCCCTATTTTGAGTCCTGTTATTTAAAGAAAGAACTTGCCAAGCCTTAAGAACTCAAACTTCAGGCTTTAAAGGATAAGGGAGTAAGTAATTTTAGGAGATTGATAACAATGTCACCTAAATTTGAAATATTAAGAAATAAAATGTATTTTTAACTCTGTAATTTTGCCTGCACACACAGCATTTATGGGCCAGGACTAATTTCATAATAAAACTTCACATTATATTAAGTGCTGCAAGTTCCATCCTGTTAAAGGACAGAGACTTAAATGATAAGTACTGGTATATAAAATATTACAATCTACCACCTCAAAAAAACCCAACATTATTTATGGATTTGGAGCTTGGCAATTCAAGTATTGATTGCAGTTTTATTTTGAAAAGAATGCTACAACTTAATGTGGTTTTTCTCATGTTTATATTAAAAGAAAAGCTAATAAAACTCTATTTTAATTAAAATATGGCTAGTGTGTTTTTAACACTTGTCTGTGTCACACAGCATTACATTTATCCCAGTTCAGTTGTTTTAAATGAGTCCTAACAGGGATCGTATTTTCAGGCTCTGACCATTTCTATGTTGGTTTGACTCCTTCCTCCAGTTGAGGTGTTTATTTCTTTTGTTCTCCCCAACTTGGTGGTAATTTATAGCAGTCACTGGCTATTGTAACAGAGTAATGTAAGTAATAAGAAATGCTCTTTGCAAGTAAGCTAAAGCCTTTTCAATAGTGGTGGCTTTTCATGGACTTTCAAAAATACCAATATTTCAGCATCCTTAGATAGAACTTTGGAATTGTGCTTGAAAGGCAAAAGCACATGGGAAGAGAATTGGGCAACATGTACCAACCAAAGCCATTCCACGCCCACTGCCATCTACTTACTGTTCCTACTCAGTCACTTGGAGGGATGGTGCCAGGGCTGCCCCGTAGGGTTTCTGAGGTGGTAAACTCTTCAAAAAACTGACCGCCACAGGCTTAGGGAGCAGCTGGTGGCTTCCAGCTACCCACCTTTCAGTTGTGGAGTGATGGAACCAGTGAACTATCAGGCTTCCTAAAATGTACCCATTTAGGCTATTGTTAGGTGCCCCCAAGTTTCTCTCCAACTCATAGCAGCCCTATGTACAGTAGCTCTGATCTTGCGAAGAAAGGCCACTAGAGAAATGGAATCAGAACATTAAGTATTCAGGTTTTCATAGTTTAAATATTTAGAGCATGTTAGGAATGGGCTTATGTGTGTGTCAGGATGGTGCAGGATAGAATGGGGTTCAGATCTTTTGTTCACAGGGTAGCTATGAATCATACTTGATTTGGCAGCACCTAACAACAAGAGGTGAGGCTTCAAGCCTAACCAGTGTACTTAGCAGTGGAGGGAGCCTCAAATCAACCCACTGCTGGCCAGTCATCATTAGGCTTCGGGGCCTGTGACTGCTTATCTTTCTCCTACAGGAAGACTGGTGGATTTGAACTGTTGACCTTCAGTGGTTAAAGCCTGGTGACAGTGCTATATTTTCATCCACCTTAATTTTTCAGTGTGTAAGCTCAAATCTTCTAATACCATCTGTTCTTGGTAAATTGCTGATAAAGATAAAAGACCAGATTTAGTTGAGAAAAGGAAAATTCTGAGTCAAATGTGTTCTCGGAAATGCTGACATGAGCAATCAGAGACAGATCTTGGGAATAGGAAGGATGACATTGTACATGAATCTGACTTAACGGACAAACAATAAACTATCCTTCAAACAATTTGCTCAATTTGCTTTTCCTCTTCGACTTTAATTTAGGCCAGCCATTTAGCTATTACGAAAAATGGAAAAACTGGGTATAATCTGAGTAATATAAACCACTGAAAGGGTAAGTTCTCTTGAGAAAGGCTGTGGAGCCCAGAAACTAGTTACTGGTAAGGGAGAAATTAGTAGTTTCCTTGGGGCTTCATACCTTAGATGTGGTCCCTACACTATAAAAATTATATATATATGACTGATCAGATTTGGGTTTTGTCCCATCTCTGCTCCCCCCCCCAATTGTTAACATCAACTTTGATTAATTGCTCTAATTTGGATTATTGTGACCTTTAAACTATAAACCAAATGAAGTAATTTTCATAACTCAAACATGATTGCCTGACAGTAATTTCTTGTATTTCATCCTAAGATAATTAAGGACCCAGTGTTTTCTGGTAAAAGGGAAAATAAGTTCTTGCTGTATCAGATTCCCTCATACCTACCCTGAGACATTTATTCAAGTCCCTAGATGATCCTACAGTATAGAAACTTAACTGCTCCAAGTCTGGTTTTATAACTGTTGTTATGTGCTATCCAGTCACTCGCGACTCATAGCGACCCTGTGTACAACAGCTCTGAATCCTGCTCTTTCCTGAGCCAACCTGATTGTCTTTGACACACCTACTCCCATAACCCCAGTCACTGAGTCAGTCCACCTCAAGCACCACAGCTCAAAGGCATCAATTCCTCTTCTGAGTCATTTTCCAACTTTCTAATACACAACATGTAATTATGAAGACCAGAGTCTGGATCAGGCACACCTTTGTCTCCGGACATCGTTGCTCTTCAGTGCTCTGCAGGGGTCCCGTAAGTTTCCCATTGCAATTCATCTTTTGATTTTCCTGACCACTGGTACCAAGAGTGTTGATTGTGGAGCTGAGCAAACTAAAGCTGTTAACAGTCTGAATATCTTCACTGAAGTTTTATAACTTGTTATGTTCCGTCAAGTAGCTTGTGACTCATAGCGACCCTATGTACAACAGCCCTAAACTCTGCTCTGTCTTGTGCCAGTCACACTGTCTCTGACACTACCATCCCGACTACCCCAGACACTGAATCAATCCACCTCAGAGGGCCTTCCTCTCCTGCGCTGTCCCTCCACCCTCCCAAGCATGATGTCCTTCTCCAAGGGCCGGTCTCTTCTTACAACATGTCCAAAGTATGTTAGACGGAGCCTCAGAATCCTTGCCTCCAAGGAGCCACCCGGTTTAACCCTTTCCAGGATGAATCTGTTTGTTTTCCTAGCAGTCCATGGTATTCTCAATACTGTTCTCCAGCACCACAGCTCAAAGGCATCAATTCTCTTTCTGTCCTCCTTGGTCATTGTCAAACTCTCTGATGCATAACAAGTGATTGCAAAGACCATGGCCTGTATCAAATGTCTCCAGAGAGACACCATTGCTCTTCAGTACTTTGGAGAGGTCCCTAACGGCAGACTTTCCCATGACAATGCGCCTTTTAATTTCCTGGCTACTCTCTTCGTTTAGCTTTCTTTAATCTCTGAACACTATTCTTCAGTTTTAAAAATAATGCTTAAAAAATGCTTAAGCCATTATTACATAACAATTCAATCTTTACCCAGTTGTTGTTGATTGCCATCAGATGTGAAGCCTTTCTGTAATAAATCATTTCGCAAAGTTCATGGAGTTTCCAGAGGCATGTTGTTTAGGAAGTGGATGCCACTCTTCCAAACCTGTCTTCAACTCAGAGTTCTACCAAATGCTGTCCACCATAGATAATCATTATGGCATTTAACACCCTAGTGGCACCAGGTTCAGCATCACAGCAACTCCAGGTTACCGCAGTAGAATAAAGGCCCTCCACAAGGTCTTCTTGACTCTAAGCAAGAAGCTTAAATAAAAAACAACGAATGTAATATGTTGTTGTTATGTCCTGTCAAGTTGCCTATGACCTATAGTGTGATCCTGTGTACAGCAGCTCTGAACCCTTCTCTGTCCTGAGCCAGTCTCACTAATTCCAACACACCATCCCCCATTGCCTATTCAAGTCATATCCGTCTCGGGTACTAAGTCAGTGACAACATATGTTGTGAAGTGCCTTCCAGTAGAGTCAGCAACCTTATTAAGCTTATGACCGACAGACCTTGCCCAGTCCTGCCATCCTCACAATCTCCATTATGCTTAAGCCCATTTTTGCAGTCACTGCATTAGTTAAAGGCCTTCCTGTTCTCTGACCTTTACAAGCATGAGTCCATTTCTAGGGACTAGCCCTCCTGAAAACATGGCCAAAGTAGCTGAGACAACATCATCTCTCTGTTGCTGCCCTTCTTCCAGTGCCAATGTTTGTTCTTTTGGCAGTCCATGGTATGTATGGTCAATACTCTGATAATATCACAATTCAAAGGCATCAGTTCTTCGGTCTTCCCCATCCATTGCCCAACTCACAGGCATATGAAGCAATTGAATAAACACTATAGCTTGGATCAGGTGCATTTAGTCTTTAAACTGACATCCTTACTCTTTGTCTAGAGGTCCTTGACAGCAGATTTCCCCAGTGTAGTATGTATTGATTTCTTGACTTTTGCCTCCACAGATACTGATTGGGCATCCGCATACGATGAAATAATTGACAGCTCCCAATATTTTGTCCACTTATCATGATTTTGCTTATTGGCCCAGTTGTGAAGATTTTTGTTTTCTTGATGTTAATGTGTGATTCCTACTGAAAGCTATAGTTTTTAATCTTTAGTAAGTGTCTCAAGTTACCTTCACTTTGAGCAAGGAGCCTGTGGCATCTGCTTAACACAGGTTGTTGATGAGCCTTCTTTCAATCTCAGTGCCATAATCCTTATATAATGCAGCTTTCTGGATTATTTGACATACAAACATTGTTGTGTGTTAGATCCCTTCAAGCCAAATACAATTCATAGTGGCCAATTTAACAATAGATAAAAGGTTGGCCTATCCTGTGCCATCTTCATGATCCCAGTGCTCAAGCCCTTGTTACAGTCTGTCCATCTTGTTAGGTCTTCCCCTCTTTCCGTGATGTGACCCTCTACTTTTCCAAGTATGATGTCTTTTTCCAAGGATCGGCTCCCTCTGACAACATGCCCAAAGTATGTGAGCTAATGTGTCACTATCCCTGCCTCTGGAGCACACTGGTTACATTCCACCAAGACACAAACATATAGGTTAGGTATGGGCCTGTATTTCATCACCCAACCCCCTAAGCACATGTACAATGACAACCTGGTCCAACGGCTGCATTCTTGAGTACAGAGCTACTTGGAAGAGCAGTTGGCAGCCAGCAGAACATTCTCCTAGGTAAATACTCATTCTTATGCAGAATCTGTAGATGACACCTACATCTATCAAGTTAAGGATCACATTACCAGAGTCTAACATACCTGTTTACTGACCTGGTTGGCCTGACACCACCTGCAAGCAGTACGAGGGAGTGAGGAACCCCTCAGAAATGCCTGTTCCTCTCGTTCTGGGGGTGCAGTTTTGGTTTCTCGGGCATTATTCCATTAAACAATTTAAAATGGGCTTGGCAAATGAGAGAACATGTACTTAACTGTTGGAGGGTGTGGAGAGAGAAGATTCTCTGTGGCTCAGGAGCTGTAGGCTGCAGGAAGAACAACTGGGAAAGTGAAATAAAAAGGAAGCCTGGGTCAAGTGCTAAAACTGAAAGGATCAGGGTAGATAATTTCTATAACTACAGTGAAGGGAGTGAGAATTTAAATACAATTAGGGAAATTCAGTGATAACCTCTGAAATCTCAAATAAAATACCAATATGATGTACTGCAAACTACTTCAAAGGATCCCCAAATTAGTCTGCTAGTTATTTTTAAACATATCCCTTCATCTTCCTCTTAATTCCGACCTTCCCCTCCAGCCCCCATTAGCCACCTACAGCAAGGCAGTCTCCTTTCATCATTACCCACTTGAGCCTTCCTGTGTTTCTTGTTTCCAACTTTCTGCGCTTAAAGTCCTTCCCTGCCCTGCCCACAGTCCTAGGTGAATGAACACACAGCTCAGAGTGAGAACTGATTCCTAAGTGTTTTTTCCACTTCTTCCTCTCTCAGCACCATCACCCCCAGCCTTCACCTTTTGACCTGCTATTATTGTCCAATGTGGCAAAGAGTGATGATGCTTTCCGTGACCCACTCCAAAGCATTCACTAGATTTTAGGCAGTATGAGTTTGACATGACTCACAGGGTTAGGCTGGTCATCTGGCCTCTCACAAGCTCCTTTAATTAGCTATTTGGGTGCTTCTGTGTTTCCCAGACGAAGGCCTGGTGGTACAGCGGCTGAGTGTTCTGTTGCTACCGAAAGGTCAGTTGGCAGTTGAAGCCTACCATCTTCACTGAGAGACAGATGTGGTCATCTGCTTGCATGAAGATTACTGCCTTGGAGACCCGTGGAGCAGTTACGCTCTACCCTTGAAGCTGGCCATGCGTCAGAATCAACTTCACATCAACAGATTGGTCTAGTGTTTACCAAAACAGTTGTTTCCAACTTCTTTTTAATTTTCTGTTTGTTTCCAACTTTTTGCTCTTACCAACCTTCCTGTCTTGCTCATAGCCTTAAGTGTATAGACAGTTTAGAATGAAGATTTGTGTCACCCCCACCCCCTCCCATCCAACCCTGTCCTTTCCAAACTTCTTCTTGGTTGGTGCATTTGAATCTAATTCCACTCCTAGTGACGCTATGGAGATCTGAACCCTGTCCTGTCCTGCACCATCCTCACCGTCTCTGACACACTAGAGCCCATCGCTGCAGTCACTGTGTCAGTCCATCTGAAGGTCTTCCTTTCTGTCACTGACCCTCCACCTTTCCATTCATGATGTTCCACTCCAAGAACAGCCTCTCCTAGCAGCATGCCCAAAGTATGTGAGATGAAGCATTGTCATCCTTGCCTCCAAGGGGCACTCTGGTTGCACTTTCTCCAAGACATAGCTCTTTATCCTTTTGGTAGCGCGTAAGATGTTCAGTGCTCTTCTTCAACACCACAGCTGAAAAGCATCATTTCTTCCGTCATCCTTAGTCATTGTCCAGCTCTCAGATACATAGCAAATGATTGAAAAGACCATGGCCTGAATCAGGTGCACCTTAGTCTTCAAACTTCATTGGTCCTTAGTAATTTGAAGAGGTCCCTAACTACAGACTTGCCCAAGGCAATAAGTCTCCTGATCTCCTGAAGGGTACGAAGGGTGGTGATTATGGATCCAAGTAGGTTGGAAGTCATTGGCAACTTCAATCTTTTCTCCATCTATCATGATGTTGTTTATCAGTTCAGTGGCGAGGCTTTTTGACATCTTAACATTTAGATACAAACTTATAATGTAATATTTCACTTGCCATTATAAACAAGTGCCTCCTCTCTTTTCTCCTCTCTTTTTTAGCTCTAGTGGCATACCTAGTGCGTAGGGAGTTGTGCCTAAAGGCCATGCCACTCTGGGGGTTCAAATCCACCAGCCCCTCAATGGGGAGAAAGGTGGGCAATCACCTCTGGTGCGATTTACAGCCTTGGCAAGTCCTATGAGTTGGTACCAAGTCAACAGCAGTGAATTTAAGGTTAGATTTTGTTTTGTTTTTAATTTTTTTTTTTCAAGGGAATTCTGTCTCATTCATTGGATTGGTCATCCTCTAATTCTTAAAATCGACTTTCAAAAGGCACCTGCTCCATCAATTCATTCTTGAAAATTGCATTACTTTCTCCAGAGAAATCGAACTTTGCCCAGTGCTTTATTTGTCCCTGTGTCCTTCAGGATGTGGTCTCCAGTCCGCCTCCCGCCCATTGGCTGAAAATGCCTATGGTAAGCGTAGCTTGTTCAAACACAAGGTTGTATATACTTCACTAGAGCATCAAGGAAAAACCTTGCAGAACTCAGTGATGTCTACGATTTAGTTAATGTCAGCATGTCAGTTTCATTTTGACAATACACTTTGGGAATGTACATTCACATTAGGGGAAAATGGGTAAATGAGTATTAGGAAAGTCTTTGAACTCTTTGCAAAATTTGTAACCCTAAAATTATTCCAAAATAAAAAGCTTATTAAGAAAAACAGCTTCTTGGGGCGTAGACCTACTTAATCTCAATCCCTGGAGCTGAAGCTAGGGATATACATTTTAAATTTGATCTCACATGTTTCAATGCAGACTCAAACTTGAAGGTTCATGCTTTCCATTTCCTTCCATGTCCAAATGGCTGCCCCTTCCTTGCCATAATGGAATTTCATCGTCTTAGCCCCACATCTACTATTATCTCCCTTCCTCAAATGAGAAAATTGAGGATTTGTCCATGGTCACTCAACAGCCCATAAATGACAAGGCTGGGATTTGAACCCCCAGCAGTCCAGCTCTCAAGTCTATACACATAACTGTCCTACTACCCCTCTACCCTGGTTCCAACCTGTGAAAAGGGTGTGGCAAGAAAAAGAGCTCCACTCCTAATCTCTAAGTAAAGCCAGAGTACCCTGGGTGCTGTGAAGGGTTAATGCATTGAGCCACTAACTGAAAGGCTGGAGTTTTGAATCTACCTGGAGGTGCCCCAGAAGAAAGGTCTGGTAATCTACTTCCAAAAAAATCAGCCACTGAAAACTCTACCCTGCCGTGAGTTGACAGCTACTTGATGGCCACTGTTACCAATGTTTAATATTATTATTAACCTGCTTCAACCTGTTTCTCCACCACTGCAAGTCAGCTCCGGCTCTCTGGTTCCAGCTTCCAATCTTACTTTTATACCCAGTGAATCTGTGATCTGTGGAGTACTGATGTGGGAGGATCAGCTCCTCTTCTGTGGGGGATCCAGCTCTGCCACTGTACTTCGTGATCTGCCTTTCCCAGCTGCCCTGACTTCATGTACCAGTGTTGACGTTCATAGCACTCACTTTAACTTTTAATTACATACTCCCTCATATTTTTAGTCACGTCTTAACGAGTTTTACTTATCCCCCACAACACAATTTTAAGTGCCTAATTACCCAAGTTCTCCTACGTACTTCTGCCTCAAAGTATTGCTGGAGAACCTTGAGAAAATGCTAGTCATTAAAATGAAGATTTTGGTAGATTTGTGGGCAATCTGCATTTTGCCAAGGCAGCAGCCATTAGAAAGTTCATTTGGTCCCCAATTTATGACATATTTGGGTTACAAATACCTGCACTTCCATCAACTTTTTTTTTTTGCATCATCATTGTAATATTTAAAAAAAATATTTGGAAACATTGAGGATCAATGAATAAGAGGAAGAGCCTCAAAGAAATGGACTGTCACAGGGACCGCAATGGGCTGTGCTCATAGTGGAGACTGGAAGGACTGTACAGAAAGGGCAAGGTTTTAACCTATTGTTCACAGGGTCACTATGCATTATGGTAGACCTGACACCACCTATCAACAACACAATGTGGCAGCGCATAATTTCCTATTAGAATCTTCAAATGTTCACTGTTAGGATTCATAACTTCTATCAGGTTCTAGCTGACCGTCCACTGGGTCACTATTAGGATTCATAAGCTCTGTCAAGTTCTAGCTGACCATGCACTGGGTTTCCAAAGCAGTAAATTGCAGGAGAGGAGATCGCTCCTCTTTTCTCCTTGGAGACACACGGGAATTTGAATTTACAGAGGTTCCATGGCTTTGGGTTAGCAGGGCCACTCCGTATGGATGACATTACCAGAGCTCCCTTAAGATTCATGAAGATACAGAAAAGGAAAGATGCTAATAATAAAAACTGGGGGGTGGGGCGGGAGATGAGGTGTTCAACTTGCATCATAATTGACTTAAGATGGTCTTCAGAGTGGAACTGAAGTCTTCTTACATTGACCATAATCTCTCAGTATTCCTAAGCATTTGTCCAGATTATCCCACAGGGAAATGGAAACTTTTATCTGGGCTTCTTCACTTATATTGAAAGATTGATATGAAGTTGTAAATCAAATTGCTGTGAAACAGCTTGGGGAGTACCTGCCCCACCCCCCTCCACATCAGGCATGTAACACCATCTCTATTCAACATCATTCCTATTCAAACAGGAACAGATAGATGTATTAAAGACAAAAGAGTTAAAAATGAGAACACACTATCAAGGATGTTCCTCTGTGAACTTTTTTCCTTCATTAAAGCAAATCATGGAACAATCACAGGAAGAGGAGAAACCTATAGAGTATTTGAGCAAAGCACATTTTAATTAGCTCTGCTTATGGTGATTGCAATTTGCTTTATGCGTCTTATTAAGAACATTGCCGTCACTTCTATTTTAAGTACCTCCTCCACCCCTCGAAGAAGCACACAGGGAGCTCCAGTGGTGCAGTGGTAAGGATTTGTGCTACCAACTCAAAGGCACAGGGTTTGAACCCACAGGGGGGGAGAAATGGACAATCTCCTCCCACATGATGTATGGGCCCTGGTAAACCCACTGGAGGGCCAGTTATGATTCAGTTCTGACTCGACAATACATAACAATAGTCTTAAGCACAAGTTCTGGTGGCCTAGAGGGTAAGGAGTTGCGCTGCCAACCCAAAGGCAAGCAGTTGGCCTCACCAGTTGCAGAAGACAGGCCATCTCCTACCCTGTGATTTCAGCGATTTGCTGAAAACCTGTTGGAGGACCAGCAATGGGTCAGTTCCAGTTTGATGCCAACGAGTGTCTGCTGTTGTATTTTAAGTACATCTTGGAAAGCAGATTAGAATTGGAACCCCGTGTCTCCTCAGACCCTCTTAAGAGTGCCCTGTTTCTCCACCCAACCATGAGAAGAAAAAGATGTCTACAGCATTTTCTTTTACCATTGTTTTAATGCATTTTAAAATTTTATCTACATGAATTGAGAACAAAGAAACAAAAATAGACATTTCTTTGTTTTTTTTCATAAATAGCTAATCTCCATATTTGATAAAAATCTCAAACCATTAATTATTTTACCTTTCCACAAATATAATACATACAAAAATGTTTCCAAAGTAATAAGGTCCAGCAAATAAAGTATCTTGAGACGGACATAACCACGTACAACTGCTGTTCTACTGACTTCCAGGAGGAAAACAGAACCAAAAACCTCTTAGCAAGCTGCTCTGAGTTTTCTTCTGTTAATGCCATGGATAGATTCAGGACGGTAAGCACCTGCCAATAAGAATTTTTGGGTTCCAATTGATTGTCTACAAACACAGTATCACCAACTTGGCTTTGTGAACTCTCAATGTGACATGAGGGACTGTATGAAATTTGGAATCGTAAAATGTATTAAATGCCCTGGATTCCAACAATTGACTCGGTATGTGCCCCTTCTGGCTCAGTAATAAATTCACCCGCACCAAACCCGTATCAAAAGTCACTAGATCTCTCATTTATATTTATATATATATATTTATAGAATATATATTATGTATATACACACCCACAAAACATACATACTATACATATAGTTTGTAACAACATGAAGTTAATATTGTCTTAAAATAATGTACCACATATATTATTCCTGGGTAAAATTTCTTAATTGTCATCAAACTGCTAGAAGCTTTTTTGAGATTTTTTTTTCAGATTACTTATTTACTTCCATTCTGCCTTAGCCAGCCATTGTTTCCAGAACTCTCCTCCCTGAGCCAGACAGACTTCCTTCCCAGGGTCACATGACTTGAGTGTGGCAACAAGGCAGGGGAAGGCTGATGGAGCAGAGGATTCCTCGCCACTCTCTGCGCCACCTGACTAGCCGTGATGTTCTCTGTGTTAGAAAGCGTCTCCTCAAAGCTTTGGCCTCCTTACCGTCCTTGGTCTTTCTGTAGAAAGAAGCCTCTCTAGCAGGGGTAGCAGTTCATGAAAATAGACAACTACATTTCCTAGCTATAGGGTTTCCCTTCTCTACTTAGGAGTTCAGGTCACAGATGCTGTTATTAAAGTTCAGCGTGATCGGTGAGGTTTGCTCCTGGAAGCCCCTGTCAGGATGACTGCAGCCCTGGGCTAGGAGGAAATGGCTGAATCAATTCCAACTTTGTACGGTGCTCTGGCACATTATTTAAGCTTGTACAATCAGCATCACACATACACACACACACACACACGCACGCGCGCGCATATACCCTGGTGACTGGAAATGGTCACATGAAAAACCAACCAATAAGGCACCATGAAAAAGGACTTTGAGCCAATTTCGATATTTCAAAATGTAGAGAGAAGTAATGTAAATTAAAAGGGCTTCAAAAAGTCTGGCCAGCTGATTACTCCCTTTGGACAACCTTCCATCCAAATCCTCCAACCTCATCTATGGAGGAGGAGAAGGAGGTGGTGCGCAGAACTGAACTGGGGCATCCACATCCCTCAGTGGGTGCTCAGATGGGCCCTAAGACTTCTCCCACTTTACAGAAACAGCTGAGAAATGGTTGCTAATAGATTTCATGGGTCTGAACTGTTTTCTTCACTAAGCATGCAAATCCAGTGGAAACAATGCATGGGAGGTAGGGGAGTTGGCATTTGAAAGACTTTAGGGAAGCAGGTGGGCTTAGCTTTGTCTCTTTTAGGGGATAAGGAGAGGGAGATAAAGAGCCAGGGTGAGAAGAGAAATGAAAAGCAGGCACCGCTCACAGCTGGTCTGGGGCAAGGACCTGTTCTCAGGCAGTTAGAATTAGGCCCCAGAAGGTGACAGCTTAGAATTCTTTAACTGCCTTCTTGAGGGAGAAGCTTAAGGTAATTAGAGGAGGTCTAGGAAGAAGTTCCAGAAGAGAGTAAGATCTAAGAAAAGTTTGTAGTTCTGCGTACTAAGCTTTTGTCAAATGGCTGAAATATAAATTTTGAATCAGAGGTCATGTGCAGATAAAAGCAATGAATTTCATACATTTTTAACAGCTTGAAGAGTCCTTACAAAGGACGCTACTAGCCTTCTCCCCATCAGAAAAATGTTTCCATTACCATTCGGAGCTGTGCCTTTATCGACTTTACAGCCTTAGAGCAAAACTGGATTTGGACTTAAATAAACGAAGTCCTAGACTCTAGTGGCCTTCCTAGAAAGGCTTTCTCAAATGTGAATTGCTTTAGGCTCCTAATCATTACTTACCCTGAAATGACACTGGAATTCTATAGGCCCACGTATGTCACACCCAGGAATGCTCCTCCCTCCACCCTTCAGTCCCTCATCAATGGCTAAAACACTCTGGGAAGATAGAACTTTCCAACAGCAAAGAAAGCTGTGCGCATCAATATAGAAGCTTCCATACATGAATGCCTGAATGATTTAACAGATTACGAGAGCTAACAATTCTGAGCGCAAAGAAGCGTGTGCGCGTGCGCAGGAAGCAGGCAGGGAAAGAAAACTGTCCTGCGGTGGCAGAGGAACTGGGTGCTGTGTGCTTTTCTCGGGAGCTGTAGTATTGCACTGATCCACAAGGGGAGGGAGGGATTTTTTTTTTTTAAATGCAAGTGTTATGTGCCTCATTTGTCTCCAGATTGCGGAGAGCAATGCTTTTGAAATATCTGGCTATAAACCTGTCCAAAGTCCAGGGACATTTATTTTCCCTACAAGGCTGCCAAAGTTTGCTCACAGGTAGGAGTCCGACTGCCTGCGGGACCCCTCCTTCCAAGGTGGGCGTGGTCTCTAATCACGGCTCGGCAGGAGGGCAGGAGTAAGAAAAGCCCAAAGACTGCTTAACATGATAAAGGAGGTGGGGTGGGGGTGGAGCAGATAAGACAAGGGTTGGAAATTGACTTCCATTACTGGAGTTAGAGCCATTTCAGTCCTTAGATCTAAAAAGAAGCTCTTTAAGCAACTAAAGTACTTCCAGAAGTAGGTTTACTTTTACCAGAAGTCTAACACAAGTTCCTTTAAAAAAAACCCAAACCCCCCAAACATAACAAACCCCACTTCATTTTATTAAGAACCACCCTTTCCCTTTCTAGCCCCAGCCAGCCATTCCCCACACCCCCCGCCTCCCAGGCTAAAATTCCTTCTCAAAAACCTCTTAGGTTTTCCACGGTTCCAAACATTTAGACCGGGCCCCCTAGAATGCTACCTCAGCCTTATTCAAAACACCCCGCCGGCTCTGTTAAAAATGAGAATGATTACAAGAGAAAAGAAATTGTAGCTTGCTAAACAAAGCTAAGGAGGAACCCGCAATCGCGAAGGACTCCCTAACCTTGTGCCTTAAAACATCCCAATCCCCTCTTCGTTATGACTTCTGGCTTCTACTTTCCAAACCCTAATCAGCCAGGCGTCTCCTCTCGAAGCGTCGGGGGGCACTTTGAGCTTCAGAGCTGGCGGAGCACAGCCAACAACAGCTTTCCAAGTCAGAGCAACCCACACCTTCCCTGTTCACATTCTCCTCTAGACACAGAGGAAACCTGTGTTCCCGTGTCAGGTCACAGGAACCCGAACCAAGTGGAACGTCATTATATGTCATCCAACCAATGGACTGGACAGCCGCCCCCCCAACAGGTAAATGTTGTTGCCAAAACCGCAACAAAGTTAAAAATGAAGCAAAACACGTAGAAAAGAACAAGGTTCCCCAATGGAAGGTGGGAAAAAAACAGAACACAGGCGAGCTGAGCCCCTTCTCGAAGACCTGGCACAGGTCCTCTCTGGACACTGGCCCCCGTTTCCACCCCTCCCTCAGTGGCCCCAAGAGGCAGCATCAGCACCAATAACGTAAACGGAAGTGACCTTGGCAGAGCTACCCAACGGAACCATCCCCCTCCGATCCCCGCTCCCAGGACTCCTACACGTGGGACAGGGACACCTGCTTGTGGTAGGCGGCGGGGCCCAGCGGCGCGGTCCTGCTGGTGAGCGCAGCGCTCGCCTCGGCGTAGTCGCCCGCGGCCGTGGCGCCTCCGCTCTTGTGGCCCCGCCGCGGGCGGCAGCAGCAGCGGCTGGTGAAGCGCCGCCACGACTCCACGGTCTTTCCGGACCAGATCCACACGCCTGACGTAATGCCCACCACCAGGCACATGAAGTACTTGAGCATGAGCACCCAGTACTCGGGCTTGGCGCGCTGCTGGCCGGCGTCGGGGCCCGGGCAGGTGAGGGCTGCCTCCCAGCTCTCGCGGTAGTGCTGTTCGTACAGGTAACAGGCCACCACGATGCTAGCCGGTACGGTGTAGAGCAGCGTGAAGATGCCGATGCGGATCATGAGCTTCTCCAGTTTGTCCGTCTTGGTGCCACCCTGCTTGATGACGCTTCGGATGCGGAAGAGCGACACGAAGCCCGCCAGCAGGAAGAGCGTGCCCACCAGCAGGTAGAGCACCAGCGGCCCCAGCACGAAGCCGCGCAGCGAGTTCAGGTTCTGGTTGCCCACGTAGCAGATGCCGGCCACCGGGTCCCCGTCCACCGAGCTCAGCGCCAGGGCCGTGATGGACTTGACGCTGGGGATGAGCCACGCGGCCAGGTGGAAGTACTGCGCGTAGCCTGCGATGGCCTCATTGCCCCACTTCATGCCGGCCGCCAGGAACCAGGTGAGCGACAGGATGACCCACCAGATGGAGCTGGCCATGCCGAAGAAGTAGACGAGCAGGAAGACGACGGTGCAGAGCGCTGGGCCCGTCGTCTCGTAGTGAATGTGGCTGTGCTCGCGGCTGCAGGCCACGCTGGCATGGCCCATGACCAGGCGCACCAAGAAGCCCAGCGACACACACAGGTAGCAGGCGGACAGGAAGATGATGGGGCGCTCGGGGTAGCGGAAGCGCTCCATGTCGATGAGGAAGGTGGCCACGGTGGTGGAGGTGGAGATAAAGCACAGCACTGACCACAGGCCGATCCAGAAGGTGGCGAACGTGCGCTCGTCAGGGCTGAAGGAAGGCTGGTAGCAGGGCACCGCGCAGTTGGACACTTGGCCTGTGCGCACCTTGTCGTACAGCGGGTGCTCCTTCAGGATGCGCACGAAGGGCTCCCGGCACTGGCATTTCTGGCACACCGACGGGCCCCCTTGGACGCACTCGCCCCCGTCGGCCGGCGCCCCGGCTGGACCCGGGAGGGTGGGCTTGGCTGGGAAGGCTCTGGGGGGCGCCGTGGTGGCCTCGCTGTGGTTGTAATCCATGCACAGGACCTCGGCATCGCGGCCCAGCACCGGGAGGCGGTCGCAGCTCATGCGCTCGGGCCAGGCGAAGCCGTACTGGCGCATGAGGGGCGAACATCCAGCCTTGGCGCGCTCGCACACCGAGCGGCAGGGCGGCAGAGGCTTGTGGTAGTCTGGCAGGCAGATGGGCGTGTACATGGAGCACAGGAAGAAGCGAAGGTCCGGCGAGCAGTGGATCTCCACAAGCGGCCAGAACTGGTGCACCTCCAGGCCCGCCTCGTCCTGTGTGTCGTGGTTGAACTGGTTGGGCATGTGCGTCATGTTGTAGCCGATGCCCCGGCACATGGGCACCGTGATCTCCTGGCACACCGGGGCCTTGGAGGCGGCCGCCGCCCGGCCCGCCAGCTGCGCCAGGAGCAGCAGCAGCAGTGGGGGCGGCGCGCACGGGTCAGGCCGAGCCATCGCCCCGTCCCTCCCGCAGCCGGGGCCACGCAGGCCGGAGAGGCGAGCTGCGGCTTCCCGCTCGACTGCCGGGCGGCGCCGGGGCCGCCAACCTGTTGGGCTCTTTTCAAGAAATCTGCCCAAAGAGCAATTGTTTTTGGAAAGGCACTGCCTCTACCGGCAGAGCTCAGCTCCTCGCGATCGGGCTGGGGAGGGAAGATGAGGGTTCAGGCTCCAAAGGAAGAACTCCTTAAAAGAAAACGGGTGGGTGGGGGGAACTGCAATTATCAACTGCTGCAGTAAACAGTTCGGTCCCCCCAAGCGGTCTCCAAATGTCCGCGATAACTTTGCTGTCTTCCCTCTGCAGTTCTGAACCACCTTCCCCCCTCTCCAGGCTGGGCACTCCAGGCAGAATCCCGGGGTCAAAGTGCTCAGCCCCCAGGAAAGGGCAAAGGGACCCTGAGAAGAAAGGGAGAGCGGGCTCTCACCTCCCGAGTCCGGGCGACAGGAGCGCGAAGTCAGCCCTGGGTCCTCCGTCTGCGGGGCACTCGGCTGGGAAACGCGACTCAGAGCCGAGCCGGCGCCGACAAAGTTTGGCAAGAGGCTGGGTCTCCGTGGCGGCACATGGCAGCAGGTGGGGGCGTCTCAGAGCGGGGGGCGCCCCCGGAACGCAGTCGGCGCAGGCCAGTCACTCGCCCTCTCCTCCTCCGGGGCGCCCCGCATGATCCAGGCGGGGAAGGGCAGGGCAGGGCGTGCGTTCCTCCGGGTCCCGGACGCCAAGCGAGCGCGCCGAGCAGCACCTGGGCGGGTGGATGGCGGCGTGCAGCGGCCGGGGGATCCCGCCGCCTCACAGCACCGTGAGCAGCCGGCGCTAGCCCCGCCGGGACTGCATGGTGCGCGCCCGCTCGCCCGCTCCCCTGCAGGGGGCTCTGCGCTCCCGCCGACTCCGGAGAGGGGGGTGGCGGCGGCGCTCCGGGACGCGAGCGCCTCGGCTCCTCCCCCAAGCCCCAACACCCTTGCGCCCACCTCCGGCGGGCACCGCTCAGCACTAGGCGACCGAGGCGGCAGAGGAGTCACGGCCGCGGGCCGACTGGCCTCTCCGACCCCGCCCGGGTCACCTGCTTCTAATGCCCATCCGGGAGGCCCCGCCCTGCCCCCGCCCCCTCGCGCCGGGGCGCGGTTGGTGGCCGCCCCGCCACACTCTCCGCGCGCCCCCGCCCCTGCCCCACGGCCCCGGCTCCACCCCGACGCCCTGAGGCTCAGGCCCCGCCCCCGACGCCCCGCGGCCCCATCCGGAGAGCGCAGTCGAGGAGTGGCCGCCAATCGCAGGCTGGAGGCGGGGCGAATGCTAATTTGGCCGCCGGGGCAACCCGGGCGGGAAAGCCGCGCCAGAATTCCCCCTACAGTCCTCTGCGGCTGTGTTCCTCGCTTTCGGAGTTCTGGCTTCTAGCAGATTACCACCACCACCACCACCACCGTACAGAAAGCGGCGTTGACTTATAGGAACTCTCCAAAGCATCTTCCTTAGCCATGGCACCTGTCTCCTCTCCGTCCTTGTATCAGAGCATCTCACGTCCCGAGAAGAAAGAGCACAGGTGTGCCAGCCGGCGAGATAATAGTTTCCATCTCAATGGAGAAGCTCTCATCCTTACGCAGTCCTATGAGACAGGTACTTGTTACAGGTGAAGCTGAGGCTTAAAAACTTATGTAGGCGAACGAGCAAGCATTGTCCCCAAGTCAGCCACTACCTTGCCTGTCTTGTTCACAGCTGTCTTAGAGTATCAGCCTCAGTTGCAAACCCGCTATTCAAACCACAATCTCAGTAATTTTTTTTTTTTTCATTTCCTAACAAACTCTTGCAGTGATTTTTCTTTTTGGCTTTGAAAGAGTCGCTTTTACATGGTGAGGTTGAAAACCTTAACAGTTTTCAAGTTGTCCTCAAAGAAGTGATATTGCAGGGATGCAGGCCCAAGGTGCGCATGGGGCAGCTAGGCATGTGGAAGAGTTGCCTGGCGCACCGACTGCAAGGACAGAAGGAGGCTCTGTTAGATGAACCCTAGCACTCGACCCTTAAGGTGTACTAAACATCTAAAAAAAAAAAAAAGGGCAAGCTCTGGTGGCCTAGTGGCAAGAAGCTGCACTGCAATTTCAGAGGTACATGGTTTGAATCCACCAGATTCTCTGCTGGAGAAGGAGGGACACTCTCCTCCTGTACCAGTCAGATCTGATTTGACGGTACACACACAAGAATGATAAAACAAAATAAAAGATTTTAAAGATGTACTAAACACTTATTTTCTACATGTTCTAATTAGGTTGGGAAACGGAGGTGTTTGGCATACTTGAAATTCATTCACATGCATACAAAGGCGGTTTGAATTGTTTCCTGTCTTCCCCCCCCCCGCCCCTTTCCATTGGGCTGAAGGCAAAAATGAGCATGAGACCCTGGGGAGATTGGAAGACCTGGAGCTAAGTGCTAAACGTCCTGGATCCCACTTGAGACTAACGTACGTAATAGGTTTCCTCGCTCCAACCCTGTGGAAAATGATGAATATGTGCGTTAATCCTAAACTTGAAGTTAAAAGAAATAAATACCAGTTGCTTTACAGACATCAAAACTATTAATAAAAATGTTACAGATGTACATGACATCTTTCCGTCACTGACGTTCTACAGGTGTTTGTACTGGAACCCTTGGCAGCCATGCCAGGGATGAAAGCAGGGGGAGTTGAGAGCTTTGTTAGAGCAGTCAAAAAGAAAGAGAAACCTCCAGTGGAAAGTATGTGCACGCTGTGGACATGCCAAGAGACGACTGTCTCATTCGGTGCCCTTTGTGCAACGTGGGTATTATTGGGGATGGACAAATGTTGGCTAATAATAAAAATTATTTGAAGTTGGAGAATGTTAATCACTCACACTGGAATCTAGCCAGAAGAGTTGTGTTATTTCACTTGGTTCTGAATCAAATGATGTTATCTACAGGTTTGTAAGCCTTCCCTCTTCTCCACTGATTGTAACATGTTAGCATTGCTTGGGGATATGATAATAATGCAGTCACAGAAAGCTTGGTCAAAGGAGAATTCTTGCCCATTGTACAGCTTTGGGTTCCCATTGAATTTTTTTTTTTCACATATATTACTTCTTCAATTCAGGAGACATAACAACAACAACAATGTCTTCAAAAAGTATTTTAAAATAGACTGTTTCCCATATATGGGCAAGGTGCTAGGTTGGTTTATATGCATTACCTCATTCTGTTCCCACCAGTCTGATGAGGTAGGCACTGTTATCATCCATATTTTCTAGATGAGCGAACTGGCATCATAATGGCTTGCTTACAGTTATTTATTTAGAATAGATGGAAATAAAAACCTTTCTCCTAAATATTTTTTCATTCAACAAATTAGAAAATCTTTATTAAGATCCAATAATGAAGCACCTAGGATATTGACAGGCATTGCTCATCATTCCCTCATCGACCCTTTCTCTGGGGAGCTCTGGTGGCCTAGTGGTAAAGAACAGTGCTGTCTCCTCAAAGGTATACGGTTCAAATCCACCAGCTGGTCTAGAAAGCTGCTGGAGGATCAGCTGTGAGTCTGCTCTGACTTCATGATCCATCTACTAAGTGTGTGAAATTCCAGAAGTTTTAGTATAGTTGTAGTATTTTTATTCATTCTAGACTAATGTTGACAAAATATGTTACTCCATTGAAATACTTGTGAGGTCAAGACTTTTGGAATGAATGGGTAGGTAGCCTTCTTCAATATTGATAAGGAAGTGTGATACAGGATATACACATAGATAGTCCTCAGTAAGCTTTTGTGAGAGAAATAAATGTATGACAATTGAGATTAATGTCTTTAACTTCCCCAACACTCTGGCATTGAATGCTTGAATGCAGCTAACTTTCTGAGCAGTTGATCATATCACACTGAATGTAGTATGAGTTCAAATCCTGGGTCCTTAACAGTTGTACAACTTTAAGCAAGTCACTGCTCTGGGCCCTCTTTCCTTATCTGACAGAAGGACTTATAAACAATTCATAGAGTTGTAAGGTCTTTGAGTATGTAGTTAAACCCCCAACTACTAGCTGAAGGGTTGGTAGTTCGAACCTGAAGGAAAGGTGTGTTGAGGGTGTCTGAACTCCTTTGACAATAAGAAAAGAAAGGAGAATCAACATCAACAGCCTAAGACTGATTCCTATGAGGATGAGGTTGGGCATTCCTCCTCCTTGAAACCTTTTTACCAGTTCTGACACCAACCATTCTTTCCTCAGCACGCCCTACTCCTCTCCTAAGGCTCCAGAATTCATTGTAATAATCACATAGAACTCTGACAACTATGGGGTTTATTAGAAACCTTCAGGTTACAACTGAGGATCAGGAATGAAGCAGGATATACTTGTTTTGGGTTTTTTAGTATATCAGTACAGCCTTTTCAGCCCTTCTCTCCCCTCCCCTCCCCTCCCCTCCCCTCCCCTCTCCTCTCCTCTCCTCTCCTTCTCTCTCATCCTTGACCTCTCTCTCTTTCTCCCTTGACCCCCCTTTCCCCAGCCTCTGTCTTCCTCAGGCAGGTGCAAAGCTCTTTAGCTGCACCATGATAAATGCGCAGAGGCATTCCACTCCCCCTCTCTGGCAGAAAGGCTTCTCTCCAAAAATGCTCAGCTTTGTTACTCCGTGAGTGGAGAAGCCCCACACATAGTCTTGTGAGGCTTCAGCTTCAGCAACTTCTGCTGTCACTATTTCTCTTATCAGTGTGATCACTGTCACTTTCTCTCTCTCTGTTGTTACAACTATTTTTCAACCTCTCTCTTTCTCTCTCTCTCTCTCTGTGTCTCCTAGGTCTAGGAAGTTCTCAGGACAGAGATCCCAGGTGTAAGGGACTAATGCACCTCCTAGCTTGTAATGAGGTCTCCCTTCCTGCCCATGAGATGGCTCATTTTAAGCCCAGCAGGATGGCAAAAGTGACCACCCTCCTGATGTTGGTTCTAGTTGCCTAATTTGTGTTGTTAACTAGTTGTTTAATCCCCTTGGTGGGCAACAAGCACTTTATTTGCATAACCTCACCCAACTGTTCTGTGGGAGTCACACAAACTGTGGGTAGAAGGGTCAGGTTAAGTAATTGTTTGCTCTGAAGAACCCATCAGAAAATAAGTCTGGAGATCTGCTTCCAACATGTCACAGCCCTGAAAACTGTAGGCAGCACTTGGACTGCGCACACATGTGCAGTCTCCATGATTTACAATTGACTCGGTTACAACTGACAAGGACGCAGACTTGATTTTACGGGGTGTCATGGAATCAGCTCGCACCCGATGGTGTGTGCCAGATTGTGACCTTGCAGAGGCCTGCGCCATCCTCAGTCTCCAACACACTTAAACCCACTGTTGCAGTTGTTTATGTCAGGCTACCTTGTTGAGGGTCTTCCTCTCATTGTTTCTGCCAAGCGTGGTGACCTTTTCTAGAAACTACCTGTGACTTTCTAATGACCTCCTCATAAAGTACCCAAAGTATGTGAGGTGAAGTCTCACTCACCATCCTTGCCTCTCAGGAGGGATCTGGTTGCACTTCTCCCCACACAGACTTATTTATTTTTTATTCAATACTCTTTCAACAGCACAATTCAGAGACGTCAGTTTTCTTTCTGTCTTCTTTATCCACTGCTCCATGTTTGTTTGATTTTTTTTCTTCTTATTTTTTTTTAATTTATTTTTCCTGGTTTACTTATAAAGTCAATATACATTGTTTTTCACACTGCATATTTCCCATTCCCTGTTAGTGTGAAGCGCTTTGGTGGCTTGCATGCTGCTGTGATCCTTGTAGCTTGCTATGTCACTAGTATTTCAAATCCCATTAGGGACAAGTTTCAATGAGAATTCCATGGCTTGGATCAGGCACGCCTTAGTCTCTAGATTGACCTCATTGTTCTTTAGCACTCTGGAGAGGTCACTGACAGCAGATTTTACTGCTACAACTCGTCTTTTGATTTCCTGATTGCTGATACCAAGGGTGCTCATTGTAGATCTCAGCAAGATGAAATTGTTAACAATTTCATTTTTTTTTTCCATCTGTCATGATGCCGCCTTTGTTGGCCTGGTGGTGAGGATTTTTATTTTCTTGATGTTCAGATGCAATCCATATTGAAGACTGTAGTCCTTAATCTTCTGCAGCAAATGTTTCAAGTCTTCCTCAGAGAAAGAAATGAAACGTTTTAGAGTTACAGTGAGTAATAAATGAATTAATATGGTATATCATTTTAGATCAAGTTCGGTCTTAAGTAAGTCTATATTTAAAAAAAAAATCCATTGTCATCGAGTTGAGTCAGATGCACTTTTTTGGATTTCAAAAATAAAAAAGATTACTCATTTTTCTGCCTGAAAAGTGACTGGTGAATTCAAACCTCAACTTTATGGACAGTGGTCTTACATGCTACATACTATGCCTCCCAGGCTCCAAAAGTGTGTATGTTAGGTGTCATCAAGTTGAGCACGTTTCAGTGACCCAGTGAATAACAGATCTGAACCTGTCCTATCTTGCACCATCCTCATGCCCTCTGAGATATTTGAACCTACTTTTACAGTCACTGTGTCAGTCCATCTATCTAAAAGTCTACTTTTCTTTTACTGACCCCTTTCACCTTTCTGAGTACGATGTCTCTTCCCAAAGACTGGCCCATCCTGACAGCATGTCCCACATATGTACGATGAAATTTCACCATCTCTTCCTCTAACGAGCCCCCTGGTTGCACTTCCTCTAAGATGGACTTGTTTGTTCTTTTGTCAGTCCGTGGGATATTCAGTTCTCTTCCCTGCCACCACCAAAGTATATGAGATGAAGTCTCACCATCCTTGTCTCTAAGGAGTCTCTAAAAGGCTTAAGAATTAGAGCCAATTTTCTTTCTTGTTCATCATATTTTTTTTATTGCCCTGAGTTTTTTTATATTACTTTAGTTATAGAAAAAAGTAAACAATTTTTTAAATGCATAAAACCCCCCTCTTAATCCCTAGAGAAGGAGGGCATCATGGGTGATAAAACAAAGGGCCAGCTAAAAGAGCTAAACGTGCAGAGAGCTAGACTGATAGAATGGCAACAGCAACGGGCTCAGCCATACCTGCTGTTATAACAATGACGCAAGACCAGGCAGAGTTTCCTTCTGTTAAACATAGAGTCATAGTAAGTTGGAACGAACTCAACAGCACCTAAAAACAACAACAGTGCTTTATTTCAGAGCGCTCTCCCAGCTGTCACCAGCTATCTCTGGCACTTAGATATTAGCTAAATTTAACACCAAAAACCGAGATCATTTCACTTATCCGGATCAGAGTGCATCCACCTGACCTCAGAAACCATTTCCTCTGTGTGTGTGTGTGTGTGTGTGTATACACGTGTATGTATGTGCATGTGCACACACTAACAGCCCGCACACCATCCTGATTGCCTTGCATGCTATTTCCAGGCTGGTTCCTTACCTTAAGCGATTAGAGTAAGGGAGCACTACACGGTTTCACATCAGGAAAGGTGTGCATCAGAGTTGCATTCTTTCTCCACATCTATTGAGTTTGTACGCTGAGCAAAGTATTCAAGAAGATGGACTCTATGAAGAAGAATGTGGCATCAGGTTTGTAGGAAGACTCATCAACAACCTTCGGTATGCAGATGACACAACGTTACTTGATGAAAGTGAAGAGGACTTGAAGCACTTGGTGCAGAAGATCAAACACTGCAGCCTGCAACACGGATTGCATCTTAATGTCCATAAAACAAAGATCCTTACCACTGGACTGATAGGCAACATCATGATAGATGGAGAAAAGATTGAGACTGTCAACGATTTCATCTTTCTTGGTTCCACACTCAATACACTTGGTACCAGTAGTCAGGAGATTAGGAAACATTTTTCCCTGGAAAAGTCTGTAGTCAGGGACCTCTCTAAATTATGAAGGAGTAATGATGTCAGTTTGAGGACTAAGGTATGCCTTATTCAGGCCATGATCTTTTCAGTCACTTGCTACACATCTGAGAATGGGACAAAGAATACAATGACAGAAGAGATGATGCCTTTCAATTGTGGTGATAGAGAATGTGGAAAATCCTATGAACTTTCAAAAGAACAGACAGATGTATCTTGGAGAAGGTGCAGCTAGCGTACTTCTTGCAGGCAAACATGATGAAGCATCATCCCACATTCTTTGGTATGTTGCTAGGTGAGTTTATTCCTTGGTGAGGGACATCATGCTTGGATGTGTGGAATGACCATGAAGGAATTGAAGACTTTCAACCAGGATCCACTGTGCCACAAGGACTGCAGCAATTGGTTTGAGTGTATCAGAGATTGTGAGGATGGCACAGTTTAGGACAGGGTTCAAGTCTGTTGTCCATTGGGTTGCTATGAGTCCTACTCGATTTGATGATACCCAACAACAACAGAAACAACAAAGCATCTGTGATCATGCTCCTCCCATCATATTAGTTACTTCTAGACAAGAAATCAAGACATCAACTAAAGGATTAATACCACTCTGAGTCACTGAGCCAGGTTTCTAATGGAAATGTCTTTCTCACATTCTAAGCGGAATAATTCAACCACAATCTTTAGTCCCCTTCCCTCCTCAATAGGGTAGTGATTATAAAAAAAGTAAAAGCATCTCTCTTTTACTCCTACAGATAACGACACAACTAGTCATTCCTGCATAGATCGGTGGCTCTTGACTGCACAGTAGAATCACCTGGAGGAGCTTTAAGAAATCCTGATGCCTGGGTCCTGTTAAATCAGAAGCTCTGGTGGATAGTCTTGAGGAGTTTTGGTTTTTTTCGGGTATTTGCTTGTTTTTGTTGCTGTTTTTGGTTTTTAAATGTCCAGGTCCATCAACAAACGAATGGATAGAGAAGCTATGGTATATTCATACAATGGAATACTATAATGCATTGAAAAACAAGGAAATCATGCAATATTATTCAAAATGGGTGACCCTGGAGGACATCATTCTGAGTGAAATATCTCAGTCACAAAAGGACAGCTTCTGTGTAGTGGTGCAGCTGTAGAATGGGACTGACATCAGGGTTGGGAAGAGACTGAGAAAAAGTAAATGATGTATACTGCATTGAAACAGATGAGGGAGAGAACAGTTTAAAATATGATTGGGTATTAAGGCAAGAGTCCAGAATGAAGTTTGCATAGAGAGAAGTGTACTCGGTATGGGGGTATGGGGGAATTGTATACCAGTGAAGGAATTTTTTTCTTTTCAAAGAGAGGAGCGAACTGGAGGGGGGTGCAGGGAGAAAAGTACAGCAATGAATGAATGGAAATCCAAAATCTGTAAATGATTATTAAAATCAATAAAAATTAAAAAAGGGAAAACAAAAAAAATGTCCAGGTGGTTGTAATTTTCAGTCAAGGTCAAGACTAACATTAATTGTTGTTTGGTGCCATTAACTTGGTCCCAATGCAAAACAACCCCATGTACAAGAGAATCACACACTGTGGCTACATCTTTGCACAGTGTTGCAGTGGCTGAGTGGTAGGAAGCTGCTCTGCAATCCCAAAGGCATGCGGTTCGAATTTACCAGCTGATCCACTAGAGAAAAATGGGCAATCTCCCCTTATTCAATTAATTGCCTCTGAAAGTAGCTGCCACTGGAGGGTCAGCTATCGGACTGTTCTGACTCCATGGTATACAACAACAACAATTGTCAAGCTATCTCATTGAGGGCCTTCCCCCTTTTCACACTTACTCAAGCATGATGCACTTCTTCATGGATGGATCCCTTGAGATTTATGTCCATCTGACATCTAAGGAGCATTCTTGCTAGACCTCTAAGATTTTCTCCTTCTTCTGGCATTTCATGGTGTATTAAATATGCTTAATCAACACTACAGTTAAAAGCTATCAAGTTTTCAGTATTCCTTATTCACTGTACACTTGTCACATTAGTTGTTGTTATGTACCATCAAGTTGACTACAGCTCATAGAGACACTATGAACAACAGCTCTGAACCTTGTCTTAGCCTGAGCCAACCTCCTTACCTCTGACACTCTTAATTCCATTGCTAATGTCACTGTGTCAGTCTATCAAGTAGAGGTCATCAGACAGGCCCTCTATGCCTTCACCTTATTTCTAGTAAACCCAATGACAGCTGTGCTTCTCTACTGTTGTGAAGTGCCACTGAGTGACCCTATGGACAACAGGTCTGAACTTTGTCCTGTCCCAACATCATCCTCATGAGCTCTGTCATGCTCAAGCCATTGTGGCAGTCATTGTCCACGTTACTGAGGGCCTTCCTCTCTTCTGCTGACCCTCTAACTTTCCCAAGGTGCTGTCTCTCTCCAAGGACGGGTTCCTCCTAAAAATATGATCAAAATAAGTGAGATGAAGTTCCATCATTCATGCCTCTGGCTACCCTTCCTTCAAGACAGAGTTGTTTGCTCTTTTGGCAGTTGATGGATATTCAATACTCTTCATCAACGACATAAGTCAAAGACCTCAAGTCTCCTTCTGTCATCCCTACTCATTGTCCAACTTCCAAATGCATAGGAAACAATTGAAAATACCACAGCTTGAATCAGGCACATCTTCATCTTTAAACTGATAGCCTTGAGTTTTAGAATTTGGAGAGGTGCCTGACAGTAGACTTCCACAATACAATGTGTCTTTTGGCTCCTTTTTTTCCTTTTTATTAAATTAATTTTAATGAAAGTTTACGGAGACTTTGGATTTCCATTCATTCATTGTTGCACTTTTCTCCCTGCCCAACCTTCCCCCCAGTTCTCTCTTCTCTTTGAAAAGTAAAAGAAAAATTATTTCATCTTTTGGTTTCTTGACTGCTTCTACTGTGGGTATTGATCATGCATCCAAATAAAATGTAATCGTTAGCAATGTCAATCTTTTCTCCATTTACCATGATGTTGCCTGTTGGTCCAGGGGTGAGGATTTTTGTCTTCTTCATGTTAACTAGTAACGAATATTGAAGTCTATAGTCTTTAATCTTCTGTAGGAAGTGCTTCAATTATTTTTATTTTCTGAAAGGTTATGTCATCCACATAATAAATTGGTTGATGAATCATCTTCCAATCTCGATGTCACAGGCATGTTTGTATAGTCCAGTGTCTTGAATGATTTGCTCCATTACAGGGTCCAAAATCTGATCTAGTGACCACACAGATCTCACAGAACCATACTCAAAGTTTTAGGGTTAATAAGGGAAGTTAACAGGTTACAATGATTATGATATAATTCTTCAATCAAGACATCTTCCTAAATGTGATTGTAGGTCCCTTGAATTCAGCCTCATGGCCTAGGCCAGTGTTACAAAGCTCCCTTAGTCCTGCCAATTATGGCATCTTCCCTTAGTCTCTGGCAAGCTTAGGAGAAGACCCCTGGCTCTGGCACCATGGGGCAGCAGTTTCTAGTCAGTTCTGTCTCATTTCAGTCCCCGGTTCTCCACTTAGGCTGCTGAAATTCTCGTGTAGGTCTCTGGCACAGGAATCTCCAGCCCCGGAGGATACACACTGCACTTTGCTTCCTCTTCTGTGCTGCTAGTGTGAGTTCCACCTTTGCTGCAAAAGCTGCTCAATTCAATTTGTATGGGAAAAACTGGCCAATCTTATAATGATTACTTTATACAAGCCCTGTTTCATGTTTGCCATTCATTTGGTGAAAGTAAAAGTCAAAGGTTAGGAAAGCCATTTTGAACCATAAATCTAGGATACCACAGAGGCCCATCTCTATCAGACCAGTGAGGCTGGCCTTTAAATGATTTTAAATTTTGTTCTACATTTTTCTTCCACCGTATCCAGAACCTTCTATTGTGATTGTTATCATAGTGGTCAATAGTGATAATCTGGTACCATCTATTTCTGGTCTAAGGCTACCGGAGGCTGCAGTTCATGTGGTCCATCGGTCACTTGAACTAATTGTTTCCTTAAATCTTTTATTTTTTTCATTCTTTGTTCCAGATGGAAGGAGACCAATCTGTATCTTAGATGATCAATCACAAAACCTTAGTCAGTACTGACAGAGTAAGATGGGGAAAGTTGCCTTACTAGATTTTGATATGCTAAAATGGTGTCTCTTTGGAGACGAAGGTGCGCCTGATACAGGCCATGGTCTTTACAATCACTTGTTATGCATCAGAGAGCTGGACAATGACTAGGGAGGATAGAAGGAGAATTGACGCCTTTGAGCTGTGGTGCTGGAGAAGAGTACTGAATGTACCATGGACTGCCAAGAAAACAAACAGATTCATCTTGGAGAGGATTAAACCAGGCTACTCCTTGGAGGCAAAGATTCTGGGGCTTTGTCTGACATACTTTGGACATGTTGCAAGGAGAGACAGGTCTTTGGAGAGGGACATCATGCTGGGTAGAGTAGAGGGACAGTGCAGGGGAAAGACCCTGTATGAGGTGGATTGGTTCAGTGACTGGGGTAATCGGGATGGGTGTGTCAGAGGCAATGCGATTGGCACAGGATAGAGCAGGGTTTAGGGCTGTTGTACATAAGGTCACTATGAGTCGCAAACGACTAGACGGCACATAACAACAACAACAACAATTGGTCTAGATGTTCCCAAAGACTATATAGTCCAGTAACTCAGTCCCTCAAAAGTGTTTAGTTACTTAAAAAATCTGGGTGACTTTTCCCTTGGTATGTTCTGTTTAATTCAGAGAGTTTTGGTGGCCTACTTTGTAGGGAGTTGAGCTATTAGCCCAAAGATTGCACCTCTTTGGCAGTTCGAACCCACCAGCTACTCTGCAGGAGAAAGATGGACAATCTCTGCCCTGTTGTTTACCACCCTCGCACCCCAATGGGGGGCCAACTCTGAGTCAGTTCTGACTTGGCAGCAATGAGTTTTAGTGCAAAGGAACACTAGAACACTTTCTGATGATTTATAATCTGCACACGCAGCCAGTAAAAATGATTACGATGAAGAATTATTTTAGGGTAGGGGCTAGTCTAACCATTTCAAAGGTAGGGCAAGCTTATGTGACATTAAGGCAAAAACAAGTTGTCCTCAATATGGACATGTGAAACCTGGGAACTCCCTGAAATTGCATCTGAGTCTTTTTAGGCTGAAGGAAAAATTAAGTAAAGCAACAGAACTGTGATGAAATGTATTAAAAGCAATGATGACTGGGATGACATGAACACCGTCAGATTCAGGACATTCTATGTACTGTCACTACAGTAAACATTTTAGCCTAGTCTGTAGTAAGCTGTGCTGCTGACCCCAAAGTGTCTGATGGTTCAAATCCACCAGTGGGTCCTTAGGAGAAAGGTAAGTGATCTCCTCTCATGCGATTTACATACACAGCAAAGTAAAAGTTGAGGAAATTGAGGTTTTGGTTGAATATTTACTGCCTGAAATTGACCAAACATACAATCAAGGTGGATTACTAATAATTGGTCCCAAGCAACAATAGCAAAGCACAACAGAGCAGCAAACTACAAATTCTGGTGAGATCATAGAGAGATTTGAACTCCTAATCACTGCTGGTGGGACTGTAAAATGGTACAACCATTATGGAAGGCAGTCTGGTGCTTTCTGGAGAAGTTGGAAATAGAAATACCATTTGATCCAGCAATCCCACTACTGGAAGTGTACCCTAGAGAAACCAGAACTGCCACCCAAACAGATATATGCGCACCCACGTTTATTGCTGTATTATTTATGATAGCGAAGTGATGGAAGTAGCTCAATTGCCCATCAGCAAATGAATGAATAGAAAAACTGCGGTACTCTCACACAACAGAATATTATGCAGCATTGAAAAAGAATGAACTTGTAAAACACTACACAATGTAGATAAGCCTAGAAGACATTACGCTGAATGAGCTATCTCAGTCACAAAAGGGCAAATACTGCATAATACTATTATAAAATAAAACTGACATAGGGTGTTGAGGGATGAATAGGGGGAAAGTGGATGGATCATGAACAAAAACACGTAAGGGAACACCACATCATTTAAAATCAAGAAAGGGGTATGTTAGGGCTGTATCCTTTCTCCATACTTGTTAAAACTATATGCTGAGCGAATGATTTGAGAAGCTGGACTATATGTATAAGAATGTGGGTGGCATCAGGATTAGAGAAAGACTCATCCATAACCTGTATTATACAAAGGACACAACTTTGCTTGCTGAAAGTGAAGAGGACTTGGAATACTTGCTGCAGAAGATCAACAACCACAGTCTTCAGTGTGGATTACATCTCAACATCAAGAAAACAAATGTCCTCACCACTGGGCCAATAGACAACATCATGATACAGGGAGAAAAGACTAAAATTGTCAGCAATCTTATTTTGCTTGGATCCGCAATCAGCTCCCTTGGTATCGGACATCAAGAGATCAGACACATGTTTCATTGAGCATGACACATGTTCCAAAGAGCAATGATGTCAGTTTAAACACCAAGGTGCACCTGATTAAAAGAATGATCTTTTCAATTACTTGCTAATCATCTGAAAGTTGGACAATGAATAAGAATGGTAGAAGAATAAATTCATTTGGCTTGTGGTATTGGAGAAGAGTACTGAATATCCTATGCACTGTTAAGGGAACAAACAAGTATGTTTTGGAGAAAGTGCTACCAAGGCGCTCCTTGGAGGTGAGGGTGACAAAGTTTCTTGTCACATACGTTTGGCATGTGATTAGGAGGGTCCAGTCCTTGGGAAAGGGCATTATGCTTGAAAAGGTAGAGGGTCAGGGAAAGAGAAGAAGACCCTCAATGAGCTGGATTGACTCAGTGACTCCCTCAGCGGGTTCCAGTGTATCAGATGGTGAGGATGATACTGGATAGAGCAGGGTTCAGATGTGTTGCTCACAGGGTCACTATGAGTCCTACTTGAGTCAAAGTCACCTAACAACAACAACAACAAAACTCCCTGGAGGGTCAGCTATGAGTTGGTTGTGTCTTGATAGCAATGGATTTAAGTCTGAACCTATTTTACCCTTAAGAATTCTGTTAAAGTTGCTATTATTATCTCTACTTTACAGATAAAGAAACTGATTGCCAGAGGAGTTAATAATTTGCCCACAGTTACATACCTTTGAACCTGCATTTTCCTGACTCTACAGCCTGTGCTCACAAACATTAAAATTTACCTGCATATGGGCCTAGCAGCAACAATCATTGTTTATAAGGCCCTGAGAGCCACCAGATGGTAAATCCTGAGATAAGCAAGATCCTGATTGTCCTCTGGTATCTATTTCCTGAGGACCAGATCATATCTTCCATTCTAGTGTGGCCACTGGTGGGTTTGGGTTAAGGTGTGTGAGAGCCAAGGACTCTGGGTTTGTCTAGTACATGGTGTGAGAGTGGAGCCAGTTTGATCTTCGGACGTTGCAGCGTCCCTTCAGCTAGTTTCAGAACCTGTAGATATTCAGGCAGAAGCAGTTTCAGTTCAAGCAACCGTGATTCTATATCAGTTGTGAACCGAACACTGGAGCCAGGAGTACAGTCTGCTAACCAGGGCTTCACAATGGGTCAGTCAGTCTTATTCAATGCTCTGCTGAGAGTTGGTATTGCCAGCTTGTTAAGTACCTTGGGTAAGCAGTGGAACTCCTTGCCACTAAGCCACCAGCACCCCACCGTCCATATACTGAAGCAGAGTTTACATTTTCACAAGATCCCAGGGTGGTTCTTATGTAGGGATCTTGTGAAAATGCAAATTTTGATTCAGCCTATCTGGGATAGAAAGGCAAATCTTAGCAGGGGTTGAACCAGAAAGAACACCTTCAGATCTCTGCAGCCAGCCTTTCGGTTGTAGCTGAGTTAGAACCCAGACCCTTACAACAGTGAGAAGATAGGGGCTTACAAAAAAAAAAAAAAGCAAAACAAATACAACAAAGTAGGGCATTGGGAAATCTCAGAGGAGGCGGTAGCTCAACCCAGGAGCTCAGGTGAGATACCCTGTGGTGTCTGAAAGGCTGCATGTGGACTAGGTGATCTCTCCGTTCTAGCACAGGAAATTGAAACTACTGAATACATTTCAAGCAGATTAAGATTTAACACTGAGGATCAGGCAAAGGCGTGAATGATAAATTTAAACATGAGGACTGTTACTTATTGCTGTGTGTGGAGGAATCTGAACCGACTCATTGCTGACTCTCCAGCACATTTGCGTGGAAGGAGTTTGCCCTTCATTTTCACTCCGAGCAGCTGGTGGATTCAAACTGTACGTCTTTGGGTTGATAACACAACTCTTTATCACTAGACCTCCAGAGCTTCCTGATGACTGTTATAGAAGGAGAAAGGAAGAAATGTATGGCTGCATTTGAAAGGAAAGAATACCTCAAGAAGTGCTTCTGGATCGCAGCAGACTGCTGCCCACAGGCGCATTGAGGAGCCGTGTCTACTTTGTTTCCCTCAGTCTTCCCCATGTGCCTGAGACACTCGGGTATAATCTGGACTGAACCCGTGCAGAGGAGGCAGAGCTGCTACAGGAGCAGCAGCATCCAGCTTGGCTCCAGAGCATCGCAGCAGAAGAAGACAACAACCCGGGCCCTATGGGCAAGCGGCCTCAGAAGCACTATGACGCCGAAGAGGGGCAAGATGACGAAGATAGTGAGGAAGACTTGGATGACGATGAGGACATGTGGGATGTGGATGAGCTGAATGACTACAACGAATCATCTGATGATGAGGTCAATGAGGTGGCCATGAAAGGCTTCAGGACCAGTGGTTGATCCAGGTAGACAAGACAGCAGTGTTTTCAGGGAGATCCGGGCCAGTCCAACCCAGCCTGACAACCAGCTGACAGCCTCAGTGCCTGAAAGCTCAACCTAGGAGACCTTCTCAGCCGCTGCCAGCACCTGGCCTCGTTGGCCCCTCCAAGGCCATCAGTGTATTCTTGAATCCCCAAGGCCTGGTCCCACCGCGCCTTCCTGGCTGCTGGGTCTGGTCTACTTCTAACTCTCTTTAATAAAGACATAGGACTGGCAAAAAAAAAAAAAAGAGAGAGAGAAAAAACCCCCTTATCTCATCATTTGCTTCACTGTATGGTGGTTAGTTGCTCATATACCTGCTTTTCTCATTAGATTGTTTGTTTTACTTTTTTTCTTTTTCAACCTGGCATACTCTTCCTCTTCATTGCAGATTTTATTTTCCAAAGGTGACTGCAACAGTTTGTCATATCTCTCATATTCTTACATCACATGACCTTATCGCCCCCCCCCCCACACAGAGGGAGTACAAGGGTCCTAAGGTGCCTTTCTCGTGAATCTAGGTAGGCTCGTGACAGCTTTGATCAACAGAATGTGTTGAAAGTGACACTACGTAACACTAACTCTTTGAATCCCCATTTAGGCACTCCACATGACAATTCCAGGTGAGTCCCAGATTATCCTATGCTAGGTATGGACCGATGAATGTAGAAGCTTCCAGATGATCCCAGCCCCCACCTCCACTCATCCCCAGCTGTTCAGATCTTTGCACCTGAAGTCCCAGATATGAAGCAGAGGTGCACCAGCCAGGCTGTACCCTCTCCAAAGGGTCAGCAACAGGAACATGCGAAAATGGTTGCTCTTTCACACCACAGGTTTGGGGTGGTTTGCAATGGCAACTGGAATATCCCTAAATTTGCCTTCCTGTGAAATATTGAATGATCAAGTAGACAACTTTTTTCTTTTTACCTGACCCAGTTGGTGATCAACTTAGGCACTGAAGCTAGAGAACTTTCATCTGCCTAACTTTGATCCTGTTGAGTCACGCTGTTGATGATATGCATGGGAAATGTCTAATCTTTAAAACACAAATCTTCGCCATTGATCTTAATATCCTGCTGCAGTGAGTTCCCTGGGTCAATTGTGTGTAGTGGGGAAAAAAGTACCGCCTTTTATCCAATTTAAACATTACTGCCTTTTCATCTCATCTGGTCTTCTTGTTCTTCCCCAAGTAAAGCAATTTCCATTTTGTGGGGACCTAGACACAGAGAACTGAGTTGAAACAATAATTTTTTCTTTGAGCTGGTCACTCAGACGGCCTCAGGTGTGCTGGGACATGGAGTGGGTGGGTTTTAGCTGGTGAATTAAAGGTGGTAGTGCACTCCATTCTAATTAGTCACAGGTTTTGTCCCAAACTTTAAAAAAAAAACCACCCCAACAACTTAGTCTGTAATTTCTGCAAGAAGCAATTAGTGTCTTCTGATAGCGCTGGGCAATGGGACATGGTAGAGTGAGAAGAACATGGCTCAACCTGAATCCAACGCTAACCTTATGGAGTCTCATTGTCTTCATCTTTAAAGGGCTTCAGCTGAGAGATACTTTGGTACTTTTTCAGCTTTAACATTCTGTAAAAGAAACGTGTTTGCTAATTTCTTAGACATATCTCCAGCAATCTCCAGCAATCCATGGGGAGCAGTATTTGTATTTTAAAAAGTATTCTCCATTCTAAAGAGGGGCAGTTCTTGCTGCTGATGGTCTTGCATTGATCCTGACTTGCTCCATAGGATTGTCAAGGCTGTGGGGTTTTGGAAACCGATCACCAGGCCCGTCTTCCAAAGCACCTCTGAGTGGGTTTGAACCACCAGCCTTTTGCCAGTAACCAAGTACTTAACTGTTTGCATCGTCAAGAGTCTCTAAGGGGGGACAACCCGTTTGCCATCAAGTTGATTCCAACTCCTAGGCAAGAGAGGACCCGCCTTCCAGGTTTTCAAGGCTGTGATCTTTATGGAAGCAGACACAGCCTTATCTTTCTCCTGATGGTGGGTTTGAACTCCTGACCTTTTACTTAGCACTGAGAACTTACCTAGCCACTGTGCCAAAACACTGCTTCAGGTTTCACAGGAGCCCTAGTGGCGTAGTGCATAATGTGTTGGTCTGCCAACTGAAAGCTTGGCCCGTTGAGTCCAAACGATGTTGAGTTTGGTTTGGTTTGGGATTAGTTCTTTTCCTCTATAGATTGTTAAAAAATTACATATTGCTAGTCTCTTCAAGGGGTTAGTTTTTATTAAATAGTGCCTCAATTACCAATGTAACAGGAATTATTTGGGTAAAATTTTAACCATTTGAAGTCTTTGCCCAATACTTTTTTCTTATTTACAGAAGGAAAACAGAGTCACCATTTGGGACTTTGAGATGCATACTGCAGGCACAGTTTACAGGAGAGAAAGGAGGATCCCCCGAGATTATGGATTTGAGCAGCCGGAGTCCCTGTACCAAAGAGTAACAGAGCTGAGAATCAAACCCAACTTCCTACCATCTCCAGTGCTCTCCTCCTCTCCCTTGCCAATTTAGATGGCAGTTCTTGCCATCTTGTGATGTGTTGCTAACACAATTTGTTTTTTAAAACAAATGCCCCAGTCAGAATGTTTCTTAGAGGCTAGGATGGTGAGATGGGAGGGAACCAGTCTGTAGAGAAAGGCATCACAGCTTATTAGATACTGTCCGCCACTGGGCCAGTTCTGACAGATACAAACCCTCCACTGGATTTTCCACTTAAGAAATCAAAATGGGAAGAGACTTATCTTTCCTCCTTGGAGCCCCTGGCTTCTGGAACCATGCAGAGACGTGCAGGCTTTGGGTTAGCAGAGCACCTCGTCACAGACCACGCCCACAGAGCTCCCCGTGGTAAAGCAGACGGTCAATGGCAAAGATGCATGGCCGCCGTGGCCATGACAATGACAGTGACAATACAAGGTGCAGTGGGCATTTGGAGGACACGCAGGCTCGGGCAGGGTTATGCTCTGTGGTGTGTGGGGTCACGACGAGTCAGAGCCAACTTACCAGCCCCTGTAACAGCCACAGACAAATCCTAGGTCAATCACATTAACTCGTGCCTGCTCCAAGAGGCGTGAATTCATTCTGAGATCTGGCCCCAGGTGACCCTGTCAGCTTGGTGGTGGCTCTTAGCTTACGCTGCAATCACCTGAGAATCTTCATAAACATGTTGATGCCAAGATTCACCCCTTACTTAAGGTTTTGATTCATTTGCAGTGCAGCTTCAGCATAGAGATTTGTGATTAACTTTTTATTGGAGTAAATTATACATGTAGAAACGTGTATCTTTCCCAAGTATGCATCTCAACGGACTTTTACAAACTGAAGAGACCAGTGGAACCAGCCCTTGGTTTACAGATTGGAACTTAGCTTGACTGTTGTTGTTCCAAACCTCCACCTTTACAAACACGATGCCCTTTTTCAAGGAAGAGCCGCTAAAACCCTAGAATCTGCTTTGTGCTCATTTCTAGCCATGTCCCTTCACAGGTGAGCCAATATCCTGGCTTCCTTTGCATGGATATTTCAGGCATGTTGTTCCTGGGTGCTGTCACGTCAATTCCCATTCATATTCATATAGAGCAGGTCACCAGGTTTTTCCTCTCAAAGGCCAGGTGAGTGGGTTTGAATCACTGATCTTTGAGTTAGCAGTTGAGCATTTAACTGTTGTGTTAACAGGGCTCCTGTTGCTTGGAAACAGGGATTCTTTTTTTTTTAAGCTCCTCAGAGGAACTTATATTACAGTTTGCAATCATTGGCTAACTGATTGAAACAAAAACGGTTATTGATCGGCTTACGGATAGAGAAACAAAATTCATAGATACAGACGAATCAAAGAGTCAAGGATAGTAGAGTATTGGAAATGTAACAATCAGAAGGTAATTAAATAAAACACTGACACACACACAAAATCAGGTAATCTCACTGAAGAATTTGTAATTTTGGTTGTGAAAACATAAACTTTTACCCAAAACACAATAAAAGATTGTTTGTTTTTAAATGCAGGTGAACCAAGGTGGAGAGTAAATGGAAAGAAACCCAAGTTACACATGTGCCTCAAACTCACACGTGTGTCCTAAGCCCACATGTGTCTTACTCACAATCGCTGCTTAAATTTGTTGTTGGGTCACTGTGTTGGTCCATCTTGAGCTGGGCTGGATTAGCTGAGCCTCCAGCAGGTTTTCAGAGGCAGTAAATCATACGAGGAGATTGCCCATCCTCCTACAGAGCAGCTGGTGAATTAGAACCACGTGCCTTTGGGATTGCAACACAGCTTCCTACCACTCAGCTATCAGAGTTAGGTTGGCAGTAGATGAAAAACCACAGAATCACTTCTGAGCCCTGGAATGAACCTTAGCAAGCTTGTGGTTTCACCCTTTTGTGCTGCAGATAAGGAAATGGTCCAGGAAAGAAGTTTGAATGAGAGAAATTTGAAGTCCAAACACTTACAGAGAAAGGTTAGTTAAAATCTTTATTGAGCAACTTGACAGATGGGAAATAACTTGTTTTGATCCCAGAAGTGCAAGTTTGATGTAATCTTCTGTACAACATTGTGACGATTCATGTTCTACGACTACTATTTAATCTGACATTGGTAGTATATTCACAGGTGACTATTATGTTTGTATTAGTAAAAATTGTCTGTATGTTGGCCTTGTGGTCTAAACCAGATGACAGAGCTCTCTGCCCCGGGGGATGGATGGTTCTAGGCTTCACTGAATGTTTTCAGTTTATTTGTATTTCTTCTCATATGATTAGCCTTCTCTGTGATGCTTTTCCTGGCAACTATCAGGAAGAGGGTGAAAGAACTATTTTTAAGAATTTTTCATTTAAAACTTAGATGTACGTGTGTAAATCTTACTCCTTGAGCAATTCCAGAAAGCAAAGCAAACCTCAGAATATGGGAATATTGTTATTTTTGAAGTCCAGGTAAGCTGTGGGAAAATATCAAGAATATCATTCATGAAGAATGCACAAAGTCATTATTAAGAAGGAAGAAGAAGAAAAGACCAAGATGAATGTCAGAAGATACTCTGAATATTGCACTAGAGTGCTGAAAAGCCAAAGCAAAGGGAAGAAATCAAGATGATAAGGAGCTGAATAGAAGATTTCAAAGGGCTGCACGGTAAGAGAAGGCAAAATATTATAATGAAATGTGCAAGGAGCTGGAGTCAGAAAATCAAAAGTGGCAAATTCACTCAGCATTTCTTAAGCTGAAAGAATTAAGGAATAAATTCAAGCCATGAGTTGCAATGCTTAAGGATGCTATGGGCAGAATATTGAATGATTCAAGAAGCATTAAAAGCAGATGGAAAGAGTATACAGAGTCATTGTACCAAAAAGAATTGGCTGACACAGAAGAATTTCAAGAAAAAAACATGAGCATGAGGCAGTGGTGATGAAGGAGGAAGTTAAGGCTGCTATGAAGGACTTGGCAAAAAGTAAAGCCCCAGGAACTGATGGAATACCAATTGATGTATTTCAGCAAACAGTTGCTGCCCTGCATGTGCTCACCAAGTTGTACCAAGAAATCTGGAGGACAACTACTTGGCCAACTGACTGGAAGAGATCCATATTTATTCCCACTGCAAAAAATGGTGAGCTGACAGAGTGTGGAAATTATCTTACAATATCACTAACATCTACTAATGTCTACGACTCAATGGCACTTTACAACATAGAGAGAGCTCTGTCAGCCTAGTGGATAGAAAATTATGCTACCAAGCCAAAGGTGGGTGATTTTAATCTGTGGCCCTCAGGCCCGGTTTTAAATTTTTTTGGTCAAACCTTCTTCTAAGTGGTATAGCACTGCTCTGTCCATTTGCTATACAGAGGTAACTCGTGGTTGCTGTGATGCTAAACACTGTGATACTGATGTGTCAAATGCGATAATGGTTACCCATGGTGGACAGTGTTTGGTGGAGCTTTCTGATTAAAACAAGGTTGGAAGCAGGAGTGGCATCCACTTCTGAAATGACTTGCTTCCGGAAACTCGATGAACATGGAGAAATGATGAAAGTTATACACAAGTGTTCAGGTCTTTCATTCATAGGGTCGCTATGAGTCGTCTACCACCCGACTACATTTAACAATAACAATAACATCACTAATATCACACACTAGCAAAATCCTGCTGAAGATAATCCAGAAAAGACTTGAACAGTACATTGACAAAGAACTATCAGAAATACAGGCTGGGTTTAGAAGAGGCCATGGCACTAGGGACATTATTGCCAATGTCAGATGGATCTTGGCAGAAAGCAGAGAGTACCAGAAGAATGTCTATCTGTGTTTCATTGAATATGCAAAGACATTTGACTGTGTGGATCACAATAAATTGTGGCTAACCTTGAGGAAAATGGGAATCTCAGAACACTTGATCATGCTTATACGAAACCGAAAGTTGGACCAAGAAGCAGTCCTCAGAATTGAGCAAGGAAACACTGCATGGTTCAAAATAAAGAAGTGCATCAGGCATGCTTCCTGTCCCCATACTTTTTCAATCTCTATGCAGAACAGATAATTCGGGAAACAGTGTTTTATGAGGTGGGGTGTGGCACCGAGATTGGAGAGAGACTCATTAACAACCTACAATATGCAGATGACACAACCTTGCCTGCTGAAACTGAAGAAGACCGAAGCTCTTGCTACAAAATGTTAAGGTCTGTAATCTGAAGCTCAACATCAAGAAAACAAAGATTTTTACCAGTGGACCAATTGGCAGCACTATAATAGATGGAGAAGAGATTGAGGTTGTTAGCAATTACAGCTTGCTCAGATCTACAATCAACACTCTTAACACCAGCAGTCAGGAAATCAAAAGATGAATTGCATTGGGAAAATCTGCTGTCATGCACCTCTCCAGAGTGCTGAAGAGCAATGATGCCAGTCTAGATACAAAGGTGCACCTACTCCAGGCCATGGTCTTCTCAATTACTTGTTATGCTCAGAGAGTTGGACAATGACTAAAGATGACAAAAGAAGAATAAATGTCTTTGAGTTGAGTTGCTGGAGAAGAGTCTTGAACATATCATGGACTGCCAAGAAAACAAATTGGTCTGTTTTGGAGAGGGTAAAACTAAGTCTGTCCTTGGAGGCTAGGATTTTGAAGCTCCGCCTCACTTACTTTGTGCACATGGCCAGGAGAGATCGGTCCTTGGAAAAGGACTTCATGCTCAGAATGGTGGACGAACAGTGCAGGAGAGGAAGACCCCAGATGAGATGGATTGATAGAGTAACTAGGGCGATGAGGGTTGGTGTGTCAGACAGAATTAGTGAGACTGGCTCAGGACAGGGAGGGTTGCACATAGAGTCGTTATGCATCGCAGGTGATTCAACCAATAACATTTGATGACAGGTTTAGAAGCAGGAGTGGCCTCCACTTCCTAAACAACTTGCCTCTGGAAACTCTATGAACTTTGATAAATGTCAATAATTGTAGAGGGGCTTCAGGCATTTTGTTCATAGGGTCGCTATGAGTTGTGCTCAACTTGAAGGCAATCAACAACAATAAAAACTCTTCAAAGATTGGATTTATTGGATATTTTTCTTGAAAAAAATCTTCCCGCCCTTCTGCTTTTCCCAGTTTTTACCTCCACAGGCTTCTCCTCTGCTTTATTGGATCCATGACAGTATTTTTGATTTTACACTCTAGCTACATCCCTTTACTCAGATTGCTTTGTGGCTCATTTTTTTTCCAGGGCAATTTTTCTGGTATAAATTATACCCTCAATTACATTTCTTTTCTGAAAGCAGTGAGTCACATTCTGAGAAGCTGCTAGGGTGAAAAAAACTGAGTGCAGAGCCGGCAGGTTCAAGCCAGTGCTGGCTTGTCAATCCCATTCTTTCCTTACCAGGACGCAGTGGGCCCAAGTGCAGACTCCGTGCTAGGGCAGCCGCAGTGGGAATGCCTTCAGTGTCCATTCCTGCTACGCCCAGGTGGTCTTGGCTGCCTAGGTGAAGAGGAGTCATGCTTCAGAAATTAACCTAGGGCTTGGGTGCAAGAAGAGAGATCAGCTTAATCCAGGACAGTCTGGCATTTGAAGGCCTTGCTTAGATCAGACAGATATTCCAACCTTCATCTCTAGGCACATAAATTCACATCAGAGAGTTAGACAATGACCAAGGAGGATAGAAGGAGAATTGATGCCTTTGAGCTGTGGTGCTGGAGATGAGTATTGAGAGTACCATGGACTGTTAGGAAAACAAACAGATTCATCCTGGAAAGGGTTAAAACAGGTGGCTCCTTGGAGGCATGGATTCTGAGGCTCCGTCTAACATACTTTGGACATGGTGTGAGGAGAGACTGGTCCTTGGAGAAGGACATCATGCTTGGGAAGGTGGAGGGACAGCACAGGAGTGGAAGGCCCTCTATGAGGTGGATTGATTCAGTGACTGGGGTAATGAGGATGGGTGTGTCAGAGACAGTGTGATTGGCACAGGAGAGAGCAGAGTTTAAGGCTGTTGTACATAGGGTCGCTATGAGTCGCAAGCGACTCGACGGCACATAACAACAACATGTGACTTACTGTTTTTCCCCAGACTCATTCATTGATTCTAGATTTGACCATGAGATCTGCTTGTTCTGATGCTATTGTTGCTCTTAGGTGCTGTCAAGTCAAGTACAACACGTAGTGACCCTATGAACAAAAGATCTGAACCCAGTCCTGTCCTGCGCCATCCTCACACTTCCTGACACACAAGAGCCCATTGCAGCAATCACCGTGTCAATCCACCTGGTTGAGGGGCTCCCTTGTTCTGATAAGTTATTGCTATTGTTGCGTGCCCTTGAGTCTACCTGTCAAGTGCCTCCCTGTGGGACAGTAAAAGTACCTCTGAATGTTTTCTAGGCTGTAATCTTTGCAGAAGCAGATTGTCAGGTCTTCCTTTTGTGGGGCAACTGATTAGGTTTAACTGCACCAAAGGGTTTTCAAAGCTGTCGGTCTTTATAGCAACAGACCCAAAGTAGTTGATGACTTTGAACCTCCAACCTTTTAGCAGACTCAGAGCAAAGGCAGAGGAGGCTGGAATGAGTAAGACAGATTGAGAGGAAATTGGACTACACAAGCTGGAGAAGGGAACATGAAGTTACTGATGGATAAAATGAGAGATCTGGAAACGGGTTCAGAAGATTGAATCAGGACAGTGGGCACAAAACAGTGTTTTGGGAGTGTAACTTAGAGACCCTGTGCCAACTGGGTGCTGGAAGGGAAGGTCTAGAGGTGAAGGAATCCTTCCGTGATGACGACAGGAGTCCAGGAGAGAGACAAAGAGGCCCAAGCTAGAAAAGAAGAGGCAGACACCAAGTCATTGTTCCTCAGACTTCTGTGCCTGGACAGGACCTAGTGTTCCCCACGGCGCATGCTGTAATTACTGGGACAGTTGTTATTTGGGGTTTTACAGTGTCTAATGGTGCTGATTGTGCAAGTCCAAGCAGATGAGGGTCAAAGGAGTAATGTTCAATTGCATTTATGACACTTTGTGTCCAAATATCATAGATTGAAAATTTCATCTGTGAACATTTTCACCTGTGTCAAAATACTACCGGGAAAGAGTAGAACTTAATGAGGAGATAAGCTAAAGCTTTTGGTACTTTTTTGTTTTTTTTAATTTATTTTATCTTACATTGTTGTGTATTTTTTGTTTTTGTTTTTTTGAATACACTGTCTACAGTATCTAGGGAGCTCTGGTGGCCTAGTGGCAAGAAGCTGCACTGCAATCACGAAGGCATGTGGTTTGGTTCGAATCCACCAGCTGGTCCACTGGAGAAGGATGGACAATCTCCTCCCGTTTGATTAACTGCCTCTGAAAACCTGCCAGAGGGCCAGGTACGAGTTAGTTCTGACTTGATAGTACACAACAACCACCATGCCTAGGATATGGATCTTTGAGTATTTAATTTTTTTTTATAATTTTCAGTTTTCCTGATTCATACTTGCTAGCTACATTCTGATTATTAATGAGTTTTTGCAGTTGTTTCTTCTAATTTTGAATCATAACCCATTGGTGCATAAAGATAACAAAGAACAAAAGTATCAGAATCTTAGTAAGAAACACAATGTATACAAATTTGGTATGTAAACCAATATAAAAGAAAACATTTTCAAGAACAACCAATATAAAATAGAGCAAGGAGCACTCTGGCTGCACCTTCTCTAAGACAAACCTGCTTGTTCTTTTGGCATTTCAGGGGATGCTCAGTATCTTCACCAACACCACAGTTCAAAGGCATCAATTCTGTCATCCTGTCCATCCAGTAGCAACAGAATGGCTGAACAAATCATGGCCAGAAGCAGACACACCTTAGTCCTCAAACTGACATCATTACTCTTCAATAATTTAGAGAAGTTCCTGACTGCAGACTCTCACAGTGCAATACGTTTCCTGGTATTAAGTGTATTGATTGTGGATCCAAGTAAGATGATGTTGCTGACAATTTCAACCTTTTCTCCATCTATCATGTTGTCTATAGGTCTAGAGGTGAAAATTTTTGTTTTCTCGATGTTGAAGTGTAATCCAGTGTTTTGTTTTCTGCAACAAATGCTTCAGGTCCTCTTCACTTTCAGCAGCCATTGTTCTGTCATCACCATACTGAAGTATATTGATGAATCTTCCTCCAAACCTGGTGCCACATTCTTCTTCACAGAGTTCAGCTTTTTGAAAAATTTGCTCAGTATGCAGAATTGGTATGGAGGAAGGATACAACCACGATATACACCTTTCTAAATGTTAAACCATATAGTGTTCCCTTGCTCTGTTTGCACAACAGCCTCTATGTATAGGTATAGGTTTCACAGGAGCACAATTAGGTGTTCTGGGATTCCTATTCATCTCAAAGTTAGCCATAATTTGCTATGGTCCGCACAGTCAAATACCTTTGCATAGTCAATATAGCCCCAGTAGAAATTTTTCTGGTATTTGCTTTTAGCCATGATCCGCCTAAAATCTGTAATGATATCCCTGGTGCCTGTTCTAAATCCAACTTGAACTTCTGGCAGTCCTTTGCAGTTCTCTGTCTATGTACTGAACTAGCTGTTTAATACTCTGCATATTTTGCTTGGACGTTAATGGTATTATTCAATAGTTTCCACATTCTGTTGGATCACCCTTCTTGGGAATGAGAACAAATATGGATCTCTTCCTGTCTGTTGGCCAATGAGACAATGGAGAAGCTTAATGTCATCATTCATCTATGAAACTGAACATCAATTGTCTCTATGGAAATTCAAGCTAGAGCTGAAGAAAATAGAAAAAAAAGTGCACAAGAGTCAACAAGAGGCAAAGAACAACTTTGAGTACATCTCACCTAACTCTAAAGACCATCTCTAGAACTGATTTAATGCACTGAAAACTGATTACTGAAGACCATACTACTTTTGAGATGACATCAAGAATAATATACATGAGGTAAAAAGTCATGAAAAAGTATAAAAAAGAAACTCTAAAACTTCGCTGAAGCAAATAGAAGAAATGGTGACATGAAGATTTCAAAGCCTTGAATTGCAATATTGAAGGATCCAACTAGCATAATGTAGCTCAAACTTCTTCCTTCTTTATTATTGTCCTCGATTATAAACTGCTTCAGAAAGGCTCAGTGTGGACCCATTGTTTTTGATACGTGACTGTGTATTCTTTCCATCTTCTTTTGATGCTTCCTGCATCATTCAAGATTTCGCTCATAGAGTCCTTCAGCTTTGCAAGTCTTTTTTGTTATTCAGTTCTTTCAGCTTCACAAATGTCAAATGTATTCTTTCCTTTTGGTTTTCTAACTCCAGCTTCTTGCACATTTCATTGCTCTGCTTTGCTGTGTCTTTTCAAGCTGACCTTTGAAATTTTCTGTCCAGCTTTCCTCCCTCAATATCCCTTCCCCTTGTTTTGGCTTCTTTTTGCATCAATGCAAGTTTCAGAGTCTCTTCAGACATCCATTTTTGTCTTTTTTTTCTTCTCTGTCTTTGCTCATGAAAAACTTATACATAGACCAAGAAGCAGTTGTCCAAATAGAACAAGGGAACACCACCTGGTTTAAAAGCAGAAAAGGTGTGTGTCAAGGAGGTATCCTTCCCCCAATCTTTATGCTGAGCAAATCATTCAAGGGCCTGGACATATGAAGAAGAATGTAGCATCAGAACTGCAGTAAGATTTGTCAAAAACTTAATTATGAAGATGCTACAATCCTTGATTATAGGAAAATGAAGATTTGGAGCACTTATTGCATAAAATCAAAGACTAGAGTCTTCAATATTAGTTACATTTCAACATTAACAAAACAAAGCTTCTCATCACTGGACCAACTGACAATGTAATGATAGATAGAGAAAAGAATGAAATTGTCAGTGAGTTCATTTAATGTGGATCCATAGTCTACGCCCATGGTAGTAGCATTCAAGAAATCAAAAGATGAAATTGAAGAAATCTACTAGCTGTCAAGGACACTACAAAGTGCTAGAGAGCACTTGTCTGTTTAAAAACTACTGTGCAACTGACCCAAGCCAAGTATTTTCAGTACTTCCCGTGCTTCTGAAAGCTTGGGCAATGAATAAGAAGATTGAGAAGGACAAATGATTTTGAATTGTGGTGTTTGAGAAGAGTACTGAACATCTCACGGACTGCCAAAAAGAACAAATATGTCTTGAAGGAAATGCAACCAGAGATCTCCTTAGAAGCACAGATAATTGACATTTTTTTCTTGCTTACCATGGGCTTATTTTCAGGAGGAGCTAGTCCTTAGAGAGAGGGAGATTGTTCTGGGCAAGGTAGAGGGATGGCGAACTAGAGGAAGACCCTCAGTGAGGTGGATTGACTACCACAAGTTGCTTCGTTGTTACTGAGATGGAAAGGATGGTGCAGAGAAGGTAAGGTTCAGGTCTGCTGCTCACAGGGTCACGATGAGTCGTAGTTGATGCCATAACGTTTAACAACAACAATTAGCAAACATGGCACAAAAAACATCAAAGAAGATGAAAGGAATAGACAGAGTTACTGTAACGCCCCCCCCCCCACACACACTTGTCAGTGTGCTAACATTTCAGGAGGCACTGACCAAATCAGTGTACTAGGGGTGGGTGGGAGAGGGGCCCAGCTGCACTGAAGGCACTAGTGAAAACCAAGCCTCCAGGAACTGATGGAATCCCAATTGAGCTATTTGAGCAAATGCTTGCAGTACCAGCGGTGCAGTGTTACTTACCTAAGCCATGATATTTGGCCAAACAACCACAAAGATCAATATGTGTGCCCATTTCAAAGAAAGGTGATCCTACTTAAAGGGAAGTTTATTGAACAACAACAGCATTAATATTACGTGTAAGTACAATTCCACGACAGTGAATACCCATTGAAATAAGGCCAAGATTTCAATCTATTGCATACGTATTGCACTAGACAAATGTACTGCAAAAGACTTCTTTAAAACATTCAAAGCAAAGATGTCACTTTGAAGACAAAGGTGCACCTAATCCAAGTTATTGTCTTTCCAAATCCTTTATTTACCTGTGAATGCTGGATCATGACTAAGGAAGACTGAAGAACTGATGCTTTTGAACTATGATGTTGCCAAAGAATATTGACTATTGGACAACAATGAAGTCTGTGTTGTAAGATATTATAAGCACATGGCTCCTGAGTGGGAGTGGTAGGAGTTTATCTTACATAATTTGCATATGTTAGAACGAGGGGCTAGTTCATAGAGTAGAAGAGCATGCTTGTAAAGTAGAAGTTTGGGGAAGGGGAGAGAAGTCCATGTAGGAAGTAGGCTGACACAGTGGCTGCAGCAATGGGCTCAAACACAGCAGTGATGGTGAGGATGATGCAGATGGACAGCATTTCATCTCACTATACATAATCAGGTCACTGTGAGTTGAAATAACTGTTTGACACCAAGTACATCAGATAGTTCTTTAAATGAGGACAATGATTGGTTCTAAATAATAAAGCTGCTAATAATTTAGCAACAGAGAGAGAGAGATCAGCTGGCCCAGTGGACAGAAAGCGATGCTACCAAGCCAAAGGTGGGTGACTTTTAATCCCCTGCCCTCGGGCCTGTCTTTCATTGTTTTTGTTCAGACATTCCTCTAGGTTGTATAGCCCTGGTGTACAAGTTGCTGTGAGGCTGAACACTGCAACACTGATGTGTCAAATGCGTTAATGGTTGGTTACCCAATGCGGACAGAGAGCGGGGTGGAGATCCCCAATTAAAACAAGCTTGGAAACAGGAGTGGCATCCACTTCTGTAATAGCTTGCGTCCGGAAACCCTATAAACCTGGAGAAAGGACGAAAGTCACACAAGTGTTGAGGACTCTCCTTCATAGGGTGGCTATGAGTCGCCTGTGACTCGATGGCACTTAACAACAACAACAACAACAACAATAATTTAGGTAGGTTATGAGAGCTAACATGTGAAGAGGTCTGTATTTTGTTGGTAAGTCCTTAAAGTGGGTCTACTGATCATATGATAGAGCTCTGGTTCTGTGACAGCGATGTATGCATATGAATTATGAGAACCAGGATGGGAGTTTGAGGGAGGAAGGTGAAAGATAGAGAAGCATCTTCTTTCTGAGCTGTACTTTAACAAGCAAGTTGTGCTACTGATGAAACAATTTTTAAAAGCATTTAGTGCATCACAGAGAACGGAACTTTTGTGCTGCCTTCCACAGGCTCAAGACATTTATGGGAAAGTAGACAGAAACCTTGTCCTTGACTTGACAGATTCTGCTTCTGGCGGTTAAGTGCTTTTAAATGAGAGAAAAAAACCAGGGGTTTAAATTCACTTGCTGCTCCACAGAAGATGTAACTGTGTGCTTCCATAAATATTAAATCCATAGATATTGGAAACCCAATTTTGCCCTGTTTGACAGGGTCAATAGGAGTTGGAGCCAACTTGATGGCAAATGAGACCTTCTCCTACCTGATCTCCTGTGTGTCCTCGCCAAAACCCAACCCACTACATTTGAGTCGATTCCAACTCATAGTGACCCTCCATCAGGTTTCTGAGACTGGAAGCCTTTAAAGAGGGGACATCTCTTTCCTTTAGAGCAATTGGTGGACTCAAATTATTGACCTTTTTGGTTAATAGTCCTACACATTGTGCTCTATGTCTCTAGAGTTTAGTTCACCGCAGAGTGGTTTAGAATTTGGACTTGCTTGAGAACATTACTCATAGAAACAGATGGTTACACATGTGTAATTTTCTATCTTCTAGAAGCCACACTACACTAAGTTGTAAATAAAATATGAGCAGCTGTTAGTGGCACATTGTTGTTAAGTGCTATTGGGTCACTGTTCCATTCATAATGACCCTAATAGAGGGCTCTAGTGGCCTAGAGGTAAGAAGCTGTTGCTACAGTCCCAAAGGCAAGTGGTTTGAGACCCCTAGATGCTCAGTGAGGGAAAGATGGACAATGTCTTCCTGTGTGATTTACTGCCTTTGAAAACCCACTGGAGGGTCAGCTATGAGTCAAAGCACAACCGCAACAACAGTGACTCTCAATGACAGAGCAGACCTGCCCACAGGGGATTCTTGTCTGCAATCTGCATCTCCAGATCTTTCTCACTTGGAACCTCAGTTCACAGCTGAGCTTTTGACTTGTACCACCAGGTCTCCTGTGGCACACACACCTTAATGATAACTGAGGAGCCACAAGTTGAAACCATTCAAGATCCCTGCTGTAGAAAACCCTTGCTTAGTACTCCACTAAACTCCCCTGGTGGTCTAGTCTGTAGGGAACTGTGCTGCTGACTTAAAGGTGGTCCTTCCCTCTAGGTTTGAACCCATAAGCAGCTTCACAGGAGAACTGTGACTCCATAGGGAGTTTGGTGGTCCAGTGGTAAGAAGCTGCGCTGCAATCCCAAAGGCATGGAGTTTGAATCCACCAGTTGCTCCGTGGGAGAAGGATGGCAGTCTCCTCCTGTGTGTTTTACTACCTCTGAAAACCTGCCAGAGGATCACCTATGGGTCGGTTCCTAGGTTCTGACTGGAAAGTGAGTGAAGGAATGAAGCTCTTCTCGAGTAGCTCTCGTGGCCTTGTCTGTAGGAAGTTGTGCTACTTACCAAAAGGCCAAGCATCTCTGGCAGTTAAGATCGTCACTGGTTCCATGGCAGAAAGACGAACACTCTTCTCATGTTAGGTTTTGTAGTCCTGGAAACCTGCTGGAGACTTGCTGGGAATGAGACTTGACTGGATGACAGTTAGATGTTTTATTCTGAAGCTTCTAAGCTTAATTCTTTCCTTTTCCAGAAGGCCTTGAGGCTGACTGACCCTTTGAGCTGCCCAGGGGAATGGTTGTGCACATTTGAGACCCCTATGAGTCTCTTTGCTTTGTGGTGGGCAGGGCAGAGGTAGGTTCTGTTTCAGAGGATGGGGAAAGGGGCTGCTTCCTCCCAGGGTGGTGGGAATCCCCTGTGAGGTGGAGATCAGACAGGCTCCCAGGGCTGCAGGCTCCCAGAGCGTGCCTGATCCTGTCAGCCGCTGTCCTTCTGGAAGAAGAGGAGGCTTCCTCTCAGGGGCAGACATCTCACCACAGAGGCCTTCCAGCACGAAACTGCTTGTTAGACAAATATTTATCCAGTCCCAAACACATGCCAGGTACTGTGTCAATTAAAAGACTTTTCATGCCTCTCTAAAATTCCGCAGAGCATTCTGTATTTTCATTCACTCAGATACTTATTTGCTCATCTATTCCATGCGTAAGGCTACACACATTACAGTTCTGTGCCATCGAGTTAAGACTCACAGTGACCCTACGAGCCAAATAGGTCAAAGTGAAAACGCCCCATATGGTTTCCTAAGCTGTAATGTTTACGGGAGCAGGTTACCAGGTCTCTCTTAGGAACTGCTTGGGCGGGTTTATGATGTTGATTAGCTGCCAAGCACTTAACCTTTGCACTGCTGAGGCTCCGACTGCAAAGCATGCAATCATTGATTTAGTTCTCACAAGAATCCTCCAGTAGAGGTAATATTGGCCTCATTTTGTATATGTGGAAATGTGGATAAAGTAACTTGGCCAAATCTCTCCTTCCACTCACCCCAACCTGCCTGGTGTTGGGAAATATTCACACTTTCAGAAAAGGGGACAGGATTTCAGACCAGGTCAGTACCAATAGCCCTACCGGAATTGTGTGGCTGAGTTGATATAAGCTTGGAAGACTGAAGAAGGCTGATCTTAGAGTTCCTCAAATTGTGTGCTTCTCTCCGAAGTAGCTGTCTTCTTTGACTGGGGAGCAAGGAAGAGTAGGGAGAAGTAAGGCTGGGAGGGACTGGAGGAAGCTGACTGTGGAGTTCCTTGAATTGCTTTTCTTTGAATCTCTGAACTTCAGTCTCCAGCGTCTCTCCCGGTAACACCTGATTACACACTGGCCCACTCCTTCTTAGCTCTTGCTGTATATGTATTTCATAATGAAGCTCCTGGCAGGGCCCCGGATGTGAGGTGCTTTCCAAGTTCCGGCAGGTGCAGAGGGCCTGGACTAGACTCCAAGCTCACCTTGCACGTTACCTTGACTCTTATTTTTGAAACCAGGTGCAAGCCGGTGGTGCTGCTCCTTCAGCATCATAATCAGAGAGGTGGCAGCACCGTAAATGTCAAGCTTCCCGACCTCTCCTTAGGCCTTTGTACAGCTCAAGTTCAGCATCTCACTTCTTACCCTGGTCCCCTCCCCTCACAGTGCTGCCATCTCACTTCCAAGACCACACTTTCAGGAGCAGGGAAAGAAAAACAATAGAAAAACAATAGTAAGTCATTTTTATAAAATAGGAACTAATAGATCCAGGGGGGGGGGGAAATACTACAATCAGAATCACAGATACCCACTCCACAGGAAGGGATAAATCGTGAAATAATAATGCTCACATCCTCCTCTCTTGTCCATTTCCCTTACTCCTCCAGCCCCCAAGGTCTACTTTCAGTGTATTTCTCTGTCTCAACAATGTTTAAAATCTCGTCAGAACAGGCCTAGAGAGAGGAAAATATTCCTATCAATAAACAAATGAGAAGACATTTATGGAAAGTGTTTAGTTTGTAGACTTGTATTGGGATGGGCAGCAGGACAATCTAATATGCACTAGAAATAATAATTTCCGTTTCCAGTCACTTATGCTACCCAGCCTCCTTCCTGTACCACTGTCAGTGTGTTCACGCTCCTTTCCCCCCTATAAAGTCACAAGGTAGTGGTTGTTATGTGCCTTTGAGTTTGAACAGAGTGGTGGCTGACTCTTCAGTGGGTTTTCAGTACCTATCTTTCTCCCATGGAGGGAGCACTTGGTGGATTTGAGCCTCAAACATTTTGGTTGGCAGTAAAACTCCTTAATACTACACCTTCATTCAATATATAATGAATATCCTGTTTACGGGGAACTTAAATAGGAAGCAGACAGAAACCTCTCCTGACCTATGGGAGGTGATAATGTAATAGAGAAGACATAGCATGCCCAGGGGAGTTACACAGTCCCTGGGTGGTACAAATTGTTAATATTATTAACTAACTGAAAGGTTGGAGGTTTTAGTCCACCCAGGAAGAAAGGCTCCTCGGAAGAAAGACCTGGTCAGCCATAGGAAAATCCAGTGCCACACAATTCTGCTGCAGCACGTAGGGTTGATGTGAGTCAGAATCGGCTTTAAGGAACTGGCTTGGTTTGTACAGGGCCAATGGGGACGGTGCTTAGTGCCTCAGCCATCTCAGCTTCTGCTGGTCGTTCATTTGCAGAAGGCCCTGGGTTGAAAGCTCACCTTCCATGAGCTCTAAACGGGCCTCCTGCACCCTCCTTGATCTGTCACAGAGTACACTCTACTCCCTCCTTACCCCTCCTGAGAACTCAGGGCTTATCAGCAAGTGAAATCTGGACTTGGATCTCTGGCCTGCTGGGTGGTGGAGGAAAGAAGCAAGAATTCATCCTGGGCTACTTCTGCTGTGCTATTAGGTGCCCTCAAGTGGAGCAGGACTCACAGTGGCCCTATGAACAACGGATCTGAAGCCTGTCCTGTCCTGTGCCACTCTTGTCATCCTTGACATACTGGAGTCCATTGCCACAGTCACTCTATCAATTCATCTTGTTGAGGACCTTCCTCTTTCACTGACTTTCCAAATAGGATGTCCCTTTCCGAGGAATAACAAGTCATAATAACATGACCAACATATATGAGATGGAGCTTCGCCATCTTTGCACCTGAGAAGCACGCTGGCTGCACGTTCTCTCAGGCATATTTGCTTATTCTTTTGGCAGTCCATAGGCTATTCAGAACTCTTCCCCAGCACTGTCACTCAAACACATACATTCTTCTGTCACCCATATTCACTGTCCAGCTCTTGGACGCATAGCAGGTGATTAGAAAGACCATGACTTGAATCAGGTGGACCTTGGTGTTTTGTTTTGTTTTTTTAAAATTATTAATTTTAATGAAAGTTTACAGAGACTTAAGGTTTCCAGCCATTCATTGTTGCACTTTTCTCCCTACCCACCACCTCCGAACCTTGGTTTTTAAACTGACATCATTGTCCATTTGTAATTTGGAGAAGTCCCTGACAACAGACTTTTCCAGTGCTGAATGTCCCATGATCTCTTGGCTGCTTGTACCAAGTGTGTTGATTGTGGATCCCAGTAAGCTAGCAAGGCAGTGTGATCTGTTCCAGGTAAATGGGAACCTGCAGCCAATAGACTGAACAAGTAACTTTCTAATCAATACCAGTGCCTACAGTCTTTTGCAGCCACATCCAGAAAGCCCCAGTGATAAGCACTATCTTCTCCTCATGTAATCTAACAGGGATGTCAACCATAGTTCTTCATTTCAAACTCCAGGTGAGAGGCCTGGTGGCCACTCATCCGTACGTTCTTGATGCCTCAGTCTGAAACCATCTATTCCTGCCTGCCAACTCTTTAGCATTGTTTGTTGTCTTTTATGGACAAGGAAGCTAGAATCTATAGTGGATGATTTACCAAGGGTCATAGAGGATATGTAACTTGCTCAAGATCTTACAACTAGAGCATGGCTCTAGAATCCATGCCCCACAGCGCTAGAAGGCTTCTCTGTGATAATGGTACCCATATGTCTCCAAGTGTTGTAGACTCCAGGGCCACTGTAGATCTGAAATTCACTCAGCAAGCACGTATTGAGTGCCAGTTACTGACCTAAGTACTGGGAACCAATGTACGAGAAATGTGAGATGTGCTGTCTGAGGTCATGGTGTTTGTCACCTGGTGGCGGTGGAAGGAGGGACAGGTGGGCAGATGGGCAATGTTCCAAGTGGAAACATGCCGCAGAGAAAAGCATGGTGCTCTGAAAATCACACACTGGCTGGTTTTAGAAATAACAAGGAATTGCAACAGTCAGAGAAACAGCTAAAATGAAAACATCCATCACTTATCCAATTAATAGAAATTATGCCAATGTAGAAATACTTGTTCCTTTTAATAATTCATAGCTTGACAATGTGCGAGGGGAAAGTAGCCCACATGTTTTATACATTTGTGGTGCTTACTTTGCAGTTGTTAGGAGGCATTGTTCAGTCTATTTCAGCTCCGTGTGACCCCATGTGACTGAGTTGTTCAGTACCAAAGAATCAGAACAGACTCATAGCTTACCCTCCAGTGAGTTCTCAGAGGCCGTAAACACACAGGAGGAGATGGCCCATCTTTCTCTCATTGCACTTAATAGGATTTTCTAGGCTGGAATCTTTAGGGAGGCAGATTGTGAGTGGGCTCAAACCACCAACTTTTTGGTTAGGAGCCAAGCAATTAACCATTAAGCTACAATGGCTCCTCATGGTCTAATTTGCTGTTGTGTACCATGGAGAGTGAAATGCTCATAGTTGACACTGAGCAGTTTTTCAGAGGAAGGAGGATTGCCCATATTTCTCCTGCAGAGTGGCTGGTGGACTCGAACCACATGCCTTTGGGTTGGCAGTGCAACTTCTTACCACTGTGCCACCAGAGCTCTCTTGTGGTCTAGTTGGGAAGACCAAAATCAAATAGGCCTATAAAGTAAAATAAAGCAGGTAGAAGTAGAGCTTACTATGTATGTACAAGGCTATTAGTGAATGCCTCTGGGCAAGAGAAGGTTTTGAGGAGAAACTTGAAGTTCAGATGCAAGCTCCCTAGATACTGGGGAGCAGGATGCACAAGGGAACACGCGACTGCAAAGTCCTACGGAGGACTCGTGGCTGAGTGAGGCAGGGTAGCCCAGCGGACAGTTAGGGTTCCAGAAATGGCACAGGGGTTCTGGTGGACGGTGAACAATGTGGAGAACCTTGGGGTCATTTTACGAAATCCTTATAGCAACACTCTATTTTAATCCCAGTGTATTGTGTTTATCACTTACATTGTCTTGAAATGTGTATGGTAAATATTAGCCAGTAAACTAGTCTCTACTTGGCATTTGTGGCCTTTTTGTAGATAACTTTTAAATGTGAATACTGGTAGGACTGAGGATAGTTGAGAAGGAATTTACTCCTCCTAATTATTTGCATTTTTTTTTAAAAAAAGATATTTTCAGAGTTAAAAATGCTACAGCTTTCTGATGCATAGCACGGAATTGCAAAGACCAGAGCCTGGATCAGGGGCACCTAAGTCTCCAGACTGATATCATTGCTGTTCAGTACTGGTGATATCCCTGACAGCCGAATTTCTCACTACAATGATTTAGTGACACTCTATTCAGCTTATTTTATTTACTTGCTCTGTGGACAAAGTTTGACATGCCTATGAATTCTCCAGCCCCTGGTTTAAACTCATGGGCTTCCGGGGAATCTGTAGTCACCAGTGAATTACCAGCTGTTTGGGAAACGCTGGTGCTAAGCACTCAGCCTGAAAGTAAACCACCTCAGTCTGTGCAGCCCCCACGTTATCATTTCACACACACACACACACACACACACACACACACACACACACACACACACTCACACGCCTGCCAAACTTCTCATGTTAGAGTTTGCATCTGCCCAATGTTGCCCGTCCAAGTGTCCTCAAGAGGCTGGCAGGGTTAACAGTTGAGAACGTGTTTGCAGATCATTAGAAACAATAATCACTTTGCCAGGTCACCTGACTGGCCGAGAAAGGAGGGTCTTGCTCTTAGCAAACATTTGAAGTGGCCTCTGTGTAAAGTGGAGGGTGGAGCAGGCCCATGTGCTCTCTCCACCAGCAGCTTTCCTGGAAGCGTGAAAGTCAGGCCCAAAGTCAATGCCTGCACCTCAGAGGGCAGCTCCAACCCTGCTTTTTCTCTGGAATTCTGGAAACGGCATCCCTGTATGGAAAGACTTGACACTGTCACGGAGTAGCTGCCTTTCTGGCTGGGCCGGGGAGAACGAGTAACTCTGGGTTGGTGTTCACTGGGGCAGGAGTGTCTGCTGAACCGGTGCTGTGTGCTCAAGTGCACGGTCATGTACTGTTGAGTCTGACCGGATTCAGCTGGATCTTCCGGTCAGTTTTCAGAGGCTCTAAATCTCACAGAAGGAAATTGACTATCTTTCTTCCCTGGAGTAGCTAGTGGATTTGAACCCTGTACCTTTGAGTTGGTAGAACAACTCTTTACTACAAAGCCGCCACCCCAGAAACTGGCAAATGGAATCTCCTCCTGTGTGATCTGTAGCCTCTGAAAACCCACGGGAGGGTCAGCTCTGAGTTGGTTCCAACTCAATGACAATGAGTTGAGTTGACATATCAGGATTTCTATATTTTCCCCCCTCAGTGAGCTCGTAGTTAAACATTTACCAGTAGTCCAGGGCTTAGAGAGGTTAACTAACTTGACAAGGTCACAAGTCTCGTGGTGGAGCCAAGAAGGAAAGTGTACTCCAGACAACTTTAAAAAAAAAATCAAACCACTTTCCATGGATGGATTTGATTCAGGTTCATCACCGCCTGTGTGTGCCAGGGGAGTTTGCAGTGTATTCTCAATGGCTGGATTTTTTTTTTAAATTTTCTACAGGTTTATTTAAAAAATTGAATACAAATTCAAACAAATTCTTTCCATTTCCTTCACCTCCCCCACCCATCAAATTGTACAATCAGATGATTAATCCCCACGCCCCTGCACATCCACATCCTTTTGCTTCCAGCCTCTCCCACCCCTCTTGGATCCTTACACTCATTCTACAATAATGGTTTTATAAAATATTTATCCTTGTGGGACTGAGTTAGTTCACTCAGCATAATACTCTCCAGTCCCTCCCAAGTTAGGTAATAATTTACAAAATCATTGCTCCTGCGTGCTGCACAGTATTCCATTTTGTGAATGTACTATAATTTCTCAGTCCATTCGTTTGTGGTTGAACATTTGGGCTGTTTCCATGCTCTTGCAATTGTGAATAATGCTGCTATGAACATTGGTGTACAAATCTCAGTGTTTGACTCAGTTCTCATATTCTCAGGGTATATTCCAAGTAGTGGAATAGCTGAGTCATATGGAATTTCTATGTTCAGCTTTTTGAGGAAGCACCAAACTGCCTTAAGCAAGCATCAAACTGCCTTCCAGAATGGTTATACTATTTTAAAATCCCACCAACAATGTATAAGAATTCCTTTCTCACCACAACATCTCCAACATTTATTACTTGCTGCCCTGTTAAACTTTGCCACTGTTACTAGAATGAGATGGTACCTCACTGTGGTTTTGATTTGCATCTCTCTTATTGCCAGTGGCTGATGTTTTTGGAAATTGAACTCTCTGCCTTTCCCCTGAGGAGTGTCTGGGTTGACACAAATCTCCAAAATTTTTAGCCAGCAATTGATTGTTTTAATATCCAAGGAATCCTCAGAGAGCTCACTACCTCTTAAGAATGAAGGTGTAGCTTTTCCACGCTACCCGCACAAGGGTCCATATGGCGTTGTTCTGGTTCCCGTCGTAACTTAAAAGGGAAAACTTCCACAATGTCCGGAGCCCTTGATGTCCTGCACATGAAGGAGGAGGATGTCCTCAAATTCCTTGCAGCAGGAACGCATTTGGGCGGCACCAACCTTGACTTCCAAATGGAACAGTACATCTACAAAAGGAAAAGTGATGGCATCTACATCATAAACCTGAAGAGGACCTGGGAGAAGCTGCTTTTGGCTGCTCGCGCCATTGTTGCCATTGAAAATCCAGCTGATGTCAGTGTCATTTCCTCCAGAAATACAGGCCAGAGAGCTGTTCTGAAGTTTGCTGCTGCTACTGGGGCCACTCCTACTGCCGGGCGCTTCACTCCTGGAACCTTCACTAACCAGATCCAGGCAGCCTTCCGGGAGCCTCGTCTTCTGGTGGTTATTGATCCCAGGGCTGACCACCAGCCTCTGACAGAAGCATCTTATGTTAACTTGCCCACCATTGCCCTGTGTAACACAGATTCTCCTCTGCGTTATGTAGACATTGCTATCCCATGCAACAACAAGGGAGCTCACTCTGTGGGTCTGATGTGGTGGATGCTGGCCCGGGAAGTCCTGGGCATGCGTGGCACGATCTCCTGGGAGCACCCGTGGGAGGTCATGCCCGATCTGTACTTCTACAGAGATCCGGAAGAGATTGAAAAGGAAGAACAGGCTGCTGCTGAAAAGGCTGTGACCAAGGAGGAGTTTCAGGGAGAATGGACCGCCCCTGCTCCTGAATTCACTGCTACTCAGCCTGAAGTGACAGACTGGTCCAAAGGCGTCCAGGTGCCCTCTGTGCTGATTCAGCAGTTCCCTACTGAAGACTGGAGTGCTCAGCCTGCAACTGAAGACTGGTCTGCAGCCCCTTCTGCTCAGGCCACTGAGTGGGTGAGTACCACCACGGAATGGCCTTAAACTGTCTTTTAAAAAGTGGAAATAAGGTTGACGGAAAATAAACAACGCGTTTCATAAAAAAAAAAAAAAGAATGAAGATGTACTTGATGTTTCCAGTTGCCTTGTAGGTATGCAAGGAGCCTTTGTGGTGCAGTAGTTTAAGCAACAGGCCAGCTAGCTAAAAGGCCAGGGTTCAAATCCAGCAGTTGCTCCTTAGGAGAAAGGAGGCAGTCTGATTAATAAGAACAGCCTTGGAAATCTTAAGGGTCAGCTCTACTCTTCCTGTAGGATCCCTGGGGGTTGAGAACCACGTGATGACTCTAAGTTTGAGTTTTCTGGTTTTGTTTGTGATATGTATGGACAACCTATACAATAAGGTAGAAATACTGGAGAAGAACTTGATATACTTGGAGTACAGTATTGGCGAAGAATATAAACTATATCATGAATGGCAAGAAGAAGAAGCAAATCTGTGTTGGAGGAAATACAATCAGAATACCTCTTACAAGTGAGGATGCTGACACTTTGTGTCTCTTTGGACACATTGTCAGGAGGGAGCCGACCATAGAGAAGGACATTGTGCTTCATAAAATAGAACCCGAGGTCAGCAAAAGAGAAGAGTCACGACGAGATGGATTAACACAGAGGTGCACCCAGGGTACAAACACACCCATTCTTCTGAGCATGGCCCAGCACCAGGCACCATGTCGTCCTGAGCCAGAGCTGATTGGATCACACCTAACAAGTTAATTGCAGGGAAAGAAAAGAGTTGAAGGAGAATTAAAGATTAAAAGAGACTAAAAGGCATATAACTCAGTCTCAATGTCAGTCAGTATCTTATTGGATTCTGGTTAAAAGAAACTGTAAAAATCATTGTATTTATGAACTGTTTGGGAATTTGTTGTTGTTATGTGCTGTCAAGTCTCCTACAATCCATGGTGTCCAGCACCTATGTCCAGCAACTCTGAAGCCTGCCCTGTCCTGAGCCAGTCTCACTGACTCCAATACGCCTATCCTCATTGCCCTAATTGCTGTGTCAATCCATCTCATCCGGGGTCTTCCTTTTCTGCGTTGTCTCTCTACCCTTCCAAGCATGAAGTCCTTCTCCAAAGAGTCTCTCCTGGCCATGTGCCCAAAGTATGTGAGATGAAGCTTCAAAATCCTAACCTTGAAGGAGAAACTTGGTTTCACTCTCTCCAAGACAGACCTATTTGTTTTCTTGGTGGTCCATGGTATGTTCAAGACTCTTCTCAAGCATCACAACTCAAAGGCATCGATTCTTCTGTCTTCTTTAGTCATTTTTCAGGTCTTTAATGCATAGCAAGTAATTGCAAAGACCATGGCCTGGATTAGGCTCACTTTTGTCTCTAGACTGACATTGTTGCTTCTCAGTACTCTGGAAATATCCCTGACAGCAGATTTACTTAACACAAGTCAACTTTTGATTTCTGGACTGCTGGTGCCAAAAGTCTTGATTAAGGAGCCGAGCAATCTGTAACTGTTAACAACCTCAGTTTCTTCTCCATCCATCATAGTGTTGTCAATTAGCCCGGTGGTGAGAATTTGAGCACTCACTAAATATTTGATAACATAGCAATTTATTAAGGTTTTTAGAGGTGTAATAATAGTATCTTTTAGAGTACTGAATGTAATGTAGCAAATAAGATGATGTGGTGTCTAGGACTGACTTTAATAATATAGAAGGAGAGCCAATGTTTCTCAAAGTGTGGTCTCACGGTGAGTATCAAGCAACAATTCCATTTGGGAGCTTGTTAAAAATGTAGATTCCATTAAGAAGTGTAAAGGAACAGCATTTTCATAAAATACTATATAACATAAGAGAATCTAGAGAGCTTTATGCTGAGTGAAGTAATTCAGTTTCGTGAGGACAAATACTGCATAGATTAGTATTGTAAAAATAGAAGAATAATGGAGCAAGATGTGTATAAATGTTCAAAAGATGAAGGGGAAAGGGAGAAGTGGGAGGGGAAAAGGAGGGTGGAAACTAGTAGGAGAGAAGAGTTTAGTGGACAGATGGCAGACATGCAGGAATAGTAAAGAGTCACTGGGGGACTTAAGAAGATGAGGTGATAATTAAGAGTAGACCAATAGTAATTAATCATATAAAATACAATGTATATGAATGACTGTATAAATCACAATGTACATGAGCAAAATGCAACACAAATGAAAGATTGGATAAAACACAATGTACATGCTTAAAATACAATGTGTATGAATGATAGTGTGCAAACAAATAACAAAATAATGCAGATGTGTGGGTCCTGCCCCAACCATACTAAAGCAGGACCTCTGAGGTGGGCTTTAGCAAGCACCCCAGTGAAGTTTGGGAACCCGGTCTAGGGGAAATCATCCCTGTAAGTAGATAATGGTGGAGCTAGGTGATGATGGGTCCATGGTCATGGCGCTGGGTTGTTATGTGTATGTTTAAGCTTTTCCATAATAAGAAGATAAAAATCAATTAAATGCAGAGGCCTGAGTGGAGTATAGAAATAATGGTAGAGACCTCATGATACAAAGTGCAAGACTGGAGACTAGTTCTCTTGATTGCCCTTCAACAAGATGTTGTATTGGTGTTTGAAAGTGCTTAATCTTAACTTTAGCATTTGCAGCTTTGTTTGTTTGCAGCTTTGTCAATTTGTTTCAGAGGCTGGGTCTTCATTTATTTTTTTCTCATGATTTTTTAAAATGTGAGTGGAAGTTTACAAATACTAATGGTTTTCATGCAATCATACATATTTTGTTTTATAACATTATTTACAATTAATGTAATTCATTGTAATGTCTCATAAAATTATTATTGCAAATTGCCTTTCCTTTCGCCAGCTTATCCACCTAGTAATTTTTTCTCCCTTCTCCCTTTCAAGATGGAATGGCATAGTGAGTGTAACAGTTGCTGTTGTCAGGTAAGGTCAAGTTGAGTACGACTCATAGTGACCCTGTGAACAACAATCTAAACCTTGTTCTATCCTGTGCCAGCCTCATCATCTTTGACACATTTGAACCCATTGCTGCAGTCACTGTGTCAATCCATTTTGTTGAGGGTCTTCCTTTCTTTCGCTGACCCTCCACTTTTCCAAGTATGGTATCCCTTTCCAAGGAATGGCTTTCCAAGGCTGGAACAATGCGCTCCAACATATTAGAGAGAGTGAGGATGGTGCAAGATACGGTAAGGTTCAGATCTGCTGTTCCTAGGCTCACTATAAGTTGTATTCAATTTGATTGCCCCTAATAATGACTTAATTGTGCACTTGATCGTGCTCATGCAGAATCTATACCTGTATCAGGAGGCTGTTGTGCAAATAGAGCAGAGGAGTGCACTGCATGGTTTGGAACTGGGAAGGGAGTGTATCAAGGTTGTATTCTCTCTCCACACCTATTTAATCTATATGCTGAACAAATTATTCAAGAAGCTGGACTCTATAAGGAGGAGTGTGGCATCAGAATTGGCGGGAGACTCATCAATAACCTGTGTTATGCAGATGACATAATCTTGTTTGATGAAAGTGAGGAAAGCTTGAAGCACTTGTTACAGAAGATTAGGGAATGTAGCCTTTGGTAAGGATTGTATCTCAGTGTCAGGAAAACGAAGGTTCTTAGCACTGGACCAATAGGCAATGTCAAGATGGATGGAGAGGAGATTGAAACTGTCTACAGCTTCACCTTGCTTAGATCCACAAAATGCCCTTGGTACAAGCAGTCAAGAAATAAGGAGATGCATTGCACTGGGAAAATCTGTAGTTAGGGACCTTTCCAAAGTATTGAGAAGTAGTGATGTCAGTTTGATGACTAAGGTGGGTGTGATTCAGGCTATAGTCTTTCTGATTACTAGCTATGCATCCGAGAGCTGGACAATGAATAAGGATGACAGAAAAAAGAAGTGACACCTTTGAGCTGTGGTTTTGGAAAAGAGCACTGAAAATCCCATGGACAGCCAAGAGAATGGACATGTGTTGGAGAGAGTACAGCTGGAGTGCTCTTTGGGGGCAAGAATGATGAGGCTTCGCCTCACATACTTTGAATATATTGCTAGGAGGTGTTATTCCTTGGAGAAAGACATGATGTTGGGAAGGGTAGAGGGTTGGCAAGGAGAGGAAGACCCTCAACCAGGTAGATTGATAGGGTGACTGCTGCAATGGGCTCTTATGTATCAGGAAGTGTGAGGATGGTGCAGGACAGAACAGGGTTCAGATCTTTTGTTCACAGGGTTGCTATGAATTGTGTTCGACTCGATGGCACCTAACAACAACAACAATGACAACTCCCTCAATGCTCATCTAAGATTGATTCTTAGCTTTTAAGGGAGCTCTGGTAGCCTAGTGACAAGATGCTACACTGCAATCCCAGAGGTACGTGGTTCAAATCCACCAGATTCTCTGCTGGAGAAGGAGGGGGCAATCTCCTCCTGTACCAGTCAGATCTGATTTGACGGTACACGTAAAAGAATACAATTTAAAAAAAAAGTAAAAAAAAAATAACGTTTCCTTAGCTTTTTAAATTAATGATCTTGTAATTAGGGAGGTCTGGTGACCTAGTGGGTAAGTTGTGCTGATAACCTGAAGATAGGCTGTTGGAATCCACTAGCTGCTCCAGGGGAGACAGATGAGTATTCCTCCAGTTCAGCCCACAGCCTCTGGAAACCCACTGGAGGCTCAGCGGTGAGTCAGTTCTGACTCAGCCGTACACAACAGCAATACAGCAGCAATTCTAAGGGTGTATGTGTCAGACTTTCAGCTATTGGTAGTAATAATGTGTATTTTTCTTCCTAGTACTGTCAATTACATTTAGCAGTCAAGATTATTTAATTTTTAGGTTTTGGATTCAGTGGATCTGTACCAGTACCAAAAGATAGAAAGCACAAGTATGGAAGATTATATTGTTTTTTTAAGGGAAAAAATATAACACATTTTGTATATTTATCTTTTTTGTGTACTTTAAGTTACAGAACTAATTCTAATAAAAAGAAGAGTTCAAAAGGAAAAGAAACCCAAACCCATTTTGCACACCCACCAACAGTGAATAAGGATTCCAGTTTCTCCACAAAGTCGTCAGCATTTGATGTTTGCTGTTCTGTTAATTTTTGCTATTCTTACTGGGGTGAGATGATATCTCACCCAGTTTGAACATTTCTCCATGTGTTTGTTGGCCATCTGAATGTCTTCTCTGGTGAAGTGTCTTTTCATATCCTGCGCCCATTTTTCAATTGGGTTATTTACCTTTATCTTGTTGTGGTGCTCAAGTATTTTATAAATTCAAATATAAGTCCTTTATCTGATATGTCATTACCAAATATCTTTTCCCAGTCTGTGGCTTCCCTTTTTACCCTGTTGGAGAAGTTTTGGATGTGCATAGGGATTTAATTCTTAGAAGGTCCCATTCATCTATTTTATCCTCACCTGGTGGTAGATTTTCCAGAACGGAAGATTGTTTATGTTGTGGTATAGGACTTCCAGAGTTCTTTCAAGCCTTTCTTTAATGAAGTTTATAGTCCTCTGTTTTAGTCCTAGGTCCATAATCCACTTTGAATTGGTTTTTGGGTATGGAGTGAGCTGTGGATCTTGCTTGAGTTTTCTGCAGAGAGTTTTCCAATTTTGCCAAAACCATTTGTTAAAAAGGCTGTCGTTTCCCACTTAATTTATTTCATCTCCTTGTCAAAAATCAGTTAAGCATAGGCAGACGGGCTGATTTCTAGATTCTCAATATAGACTATATGGCGCTTTCTCAAAAAGTTGCAAATAGAAATACAGTTTAACCCAGCAATTCCACTACTGGTAATTTACCCTAAAGAAACCATAACTGTCACCCAAGCAGATATATGCACACCCATGTTTATTGTGGCTTTGTTCACAATAGCAAAGAGCTAGAAACAACCCAAGTGCCCTCAACAAACAAATGGACAGAAAAGCTCTGGTATATTCACACAATGAAATACTATGCAGCATTGAAAAACAAGGAACTCATGATATATTATGCAAAAATGGATGACCCTGGAGGACATTATCCTGAGTGAAATATCTCAATTACAAAAGAACAAATATTGCATAGGGCCACTGTTGTAAAATGGGACTGACATCAGGGTCGAGGAAAGAGAGAAAAGGAGGGAGGAATGATGTATATTACATTGAAACAGATGAGAGACCTGTTTAAAAGGGATATGTGAATGGGTATTCTTGTCATTACAGAAGTCCAGAGTAAAGGCTGCATAGTGGAGTCGACTTGCGGGGAGGGATTGTGTAACAATGAAAGAGTTTTTTCTTTTTCTTTTCAAGGAGAAGAGTGAATTGGGGATGGGGAGAGAGGGTGGTCAGGGAGAAAAGTGCAACAAAGAATGACTGGAAACCCTAAGTCTCTGTAAACGTTCATTAAAATTAATAAACTTAAAAAAAGGAAAGAAATCCAATACAATATTTGTCTTTTCACCCCTGAGGTATGTTACTCATAATTTTAGTTTCATCTGTGTTGGGCAGTATTTCAGAAGTTCTTGATCATGTTAAAGTGATGCATAATACTGCCTTGCATGAGTGTAGCCCAGTTTCTTTAGCCATGTATCTGCTGAAAGGCGTTGGATTGTTCAGCCTTTGCTATTGTACATAATACTTCAATAAACAAAAGTATAAGTATGTTAGTTTGAGTTGTAGCTCCTATTTCTTGGGGAATCTGTACCTAGTAGTGAGGTTTGTTGTTTCTAGTCCCAAGTTTCTAAGGCAGTACTTGGGTCTTGATCTTAATCTTGATAGGGTTTTTGTTTTTTGGATTTTGTACAAAAAAATCCTGGTTACTAGTTGTATTGTTGTTGAGCATCATCAAGTCAGTGCTGACCCTTGATGACCCCCTATGATCGAGCAGAACTGTCCAAGAGGGTTTTGGGAACTTATATCTTTAAGGAAGCACATGGCTGGGTGTTTCCTATCAGGTAGGTTTGAACTGCTGACCTTTCAACTCATAGCTAAATGCTAATGATCTATGCCAACCACACTCCTTAATGGCTGCATGAGCTACCGACCTTAACTAGGGAGCTCTCCCGCTCTAATTCCTCAGGTCTCGCCGATGAGCCATGTTTCTTCATTTGGTTTTTTGTTATGTTTTGTTTTGAAATAGGGTGAGATCTTAAAATCTAACATTGCCTGGAAGAACAACTATTTTCAGAATCTACCAAGAGCTTTGTGACTATAAAACAGGGCATCTGCTAGATCTGCTTTGTCAGGAACCCTGGAGGCCAATCATTAGTGGTTCGAACCCACCAGTCACCACTTGGGGGGACAATGAGGCAATCTGCTTCTGCAAAGATTGCAGGCTTTGGGACAATTGCAACTGCCCGGTGAGGTCTCTATATGCCAGAGTCCACTGAAGGGCAATGCGATTTTTTTCTGTTCTTTTGGTTCGACTTGCTTTATCAGCTATAGACATGACGCAATTAATGAATTTTATGCAGCCTCTCACCATGCAAGCTGTTTAACTTCCAGCCCATTGTGCTGTCGGTTTACTTAGCAGATATGGCCAGAGAGCCTGTAACTATTTACCTCTGTCAGGAGGGGCTGTCCTGGGCAGATTAATTCATTAGTTGGTGTTTGCAAAGCAGCAGGAAACCAAAGAAAGCATTAGCTGCCTTTTAAATTTTATTTATTTATTTATTTATCTTTATTTTAAAAATTCAACCTTGGACCTCCGTCCTGGCCCGATTCAAGCCAAGTTAGGTGGTTATGTTCTCGGCTTGTTGGTGTCCCCTCTTGTCTCGGTTCGTTTTTTCTAGGTCTCACTTCCTTCCATGACTTTCTGTCAACTGCAGCGCCCTTTGGATTTTGTCTCAGAGGACAGGAAAGGTCGGCATGTCCACCAGTCCACCAAACTGGCCATCCAAGGAGTTTTTCCTTCAATTGCTGAATGTTCCTGGTCCTCTTCTTGTTCTCACCCTCAACCAGTTATGCTTTCTTCTGTCCTCCTAAATCTTCTCTAACCTTTTCTTCTGAAACAAATCCTACGGGAGCTTTTCTCAAGAAATAGCAAGGCTGTTTGTTCTAGAAACTTGACCTCCTGAAAATCTAGAAGAAAGAATGATTTACCTATACAGAAGGAAGGGAAAACAGATTGTGGAAAAGGTCATTTAGAAGGAAGGGGGGCAAAGAAATAAAAAGAAAAAAGAAGGAAGGGGGGAACCCTAGCATATTTGACTAGGGAACTCTGGTGGTCTGGTATTAAGAAGCTGCCCTGCAATTCCAAAAGCACGTGGTTTGGATCCCCAACTGCTCCACAGGAGACCTATGGGCAATCTCCTCCCATGCGATATATCGCCTCTTGATAACCTGCTGGAGGGTCAGCTCTGGGGTGGTTTTGACTAGATGACACACAACAACAACAGCAACTCCTAAGACTTGCATGATGGCCTGATGGTCTTCCTGTGAGAACAGCTCTGCTCACCAGCTCGATGATGCCACCTTGCGCTGCAGCCCACGGCCATCTTTTCCACTCTAGCCTCCAGAGAATTCAGAATCATAACTTCACTCAGACTAATAAGATTCGTTCTTATATTGTTTTCTTTTTAAAAAAATTCTTTTTTAAAATTTTATTATTGTGTATGTGTGTCTACCGTCAAATTGGATCTGACTGGTACAGGAGGAGATTGCGCCTCCTTCTCCAGCAGAGCATCTGGTGGATTCGAACCACATATCTCTGGGATTGCAGTGCAGCCTCTTGCCACTAGGCCACCAGAGCTCCCCTCTTATATTGTTTTCTAACAAATGAATAGCGAAGCCCTTGAGGCCAGAGACATGGTTACTTCTTCTTGCCCACTCCCTCTGTTGTTGTTGTTGTTAAGTGCTATCGAGTCTCAGACAACTCATAGCGGCCCTATGAAGCAGAGTCCTTGACACTTGCATGCCTTTCATCCTCTCTCCAGGCTCATAGGGTTTTTGGAGGCAAGCTATTACGGAAGTGGACGCTACTCCTCCTTCCAAGCTTGTTTTAATCGGGGAGCTCCACCCCACTCTCTGTCCGCTTTGGGTAACCAACCATTAATGCATTTGACACATCAGTGGCACAGTGCTCAGCCTCACAGCAACCACAAGTGACTGCTGTACGGCAACTTGTATGTACACCAGGGCTATACGACCTAGAAGAATGTCTGAACAAAAACAATGAAATATAGGCCCAAGGGCCGCGGATTAAAAGTCACCCACTTTTGGCTTGGTAGCATCACTTTCTGTCCGCTGGGCCAGCTGATCTTTCTCTCTGTGTTGATATTATTGTTGTTAAGTGCCGTCGAGTCGCAGGCGACTTATAGCAACCCTATGAAGGAGAGTCCTCAATGCTCCCACTACTCCTATCCTATATAAAACTCCTCGTAAATACTTGGGGTGGGGAAGGAACCCAACTAAAACAATAGCTCAACAACTCACACGTGGTTCTGACTCAGAGCTGACCTTCCAGGGGGTTTCCACCTTTCTCCCTCAGGTGGGGAAGGAAGGCCTTTGGGACAGCAGCACAGCTCTCCACCAGCCATCCCTCCACAGCACCTTGCCATATCTCATAGGCCAGCTGTATCCTGTCTCATGGGGTAACTCTGAGTGGAAATCACCTTGATGCCCCCCCCCCAACATTAACAACAGCAGCCAAGAGCAAGAAGCAAGCCCAAGTAAAACTTTGGCTCTTTCTGAAAGATGTTCACCTCCTGTGGCCTAGTGGCTAGAAGCTGCACTGAAATCCCAAAGGCACGGGGTTTGAATCTGCCAGCTGCTTGGTGGGAGAAGGATGGGCAGTCTCCTCCCGTGTGATCAACTGCCTCTGAAAACCGACTGGAGGGTCAGCTATGGGTCAGTTCCGACTCTATGGTACACAACAATAATAAGCACCTTCTGAGGAGAAAGATTTTTAACTAAAGAAAAACTATTTTTTCCAACAGTGACAAACAACCTTTCTTCACCACATTCTGCTGATAGCCACGTGGTGGTGG
>NW_006399825.1:15270131-15276928 GCF_000299155.1 Elephantulus edwardii
TCTTGGCTTTACCTGTGAAATGAGGGGTGGGGCTCTACACCCAAGAGGAAAATACCTGTTGGAGTCAAATATTTCTCTTCTGATTACCACAGCAAGCAGGACTAGCCTACATTCCGTTCTTCCCAAATTTTCAAAGATTATGAACTTTAGTTAGGGTTCCTGACTGGTTTTGTGAGGCACGGCTTCAGTGCAGGGTTTTCCCGGGCTGGCTGTTCAACAACTCGGAGAAAAGCAGATGAAGGAGCGAGAAACCCCCCTTCCTGGGCCCCTCCTGCTTTCTGTGAGGATGTCTGTAGCTAATCCAGGTGACAACAGAGCGCCCTGGGGACAATTTTGAAGCTGAGTGTAGCTGGGTGAGTGAAAATAGCTTTGGCCATATAGACTGTCAAGAGTCTACCAGCACACACATAATCCCCAAAGAGTGACCACCTAGCCTCTGTGCATTTAAAACGGCCCACAGGCCAGCAGAAAAGAGAACATTTCTATAGAATTTGTACTGTGGCTCATTATGTAATTTTAAATTATGACTCAAAAGTATAGATTAATTTTCAGCTCTCCAAATAAAATATCATTTCTTCCCCTTCCCTTTGTTGCCACCCCCCTCACAATCTTTGGGTTTCCTAGATGAACCCCCTGTCTTGCTAGGCCTTAGAGCTCATGTGATGCTAGACGATAAACAACACCTGATTGCACTGTGAATTGGAATCAATATGGGGGCAACAGGTTTGGTGGTTTTGGTTTGAGTCCTTGCTAATGATTAGTGTGTTCATTTAGCACTGGACCACTAACTGAAAGGTTGGGAGTTCATATTCACCCAGAGGGACCTCGGAAGAAAGACCAGGTGATCTATCTCCAAAAGATGGTACTGAAAATCCTGTGAGGCATAGTTCTACTTTTTCCACAAGTGGGGTCTCCACGAATTGAAGTCACCATGAGTGAGAGGCACTATGAGCTGATTCAGATGCCATAGTGGGTTAAGACCAGGCAGTTAGGATGTTTAGCTAAAAGTGTGGTTTTTCCCGTCAAGTTCTGCTGGTTTCTAAAAAAATGTACACAGAATCCTTTCCTGAATCAAATAATGCCAAGCTTAAGGTCCTCATTCTTTACTTTGTCCTCCTCTGTGAGGACCGTTGTTCTTACTAGTTATGCTTAGCTGATTCTGAAGTTGAAGAAGCTCTGAAATAATTATCCACTGAAAAAATCTTTCAGTCAATATTTGAGTCTCGTCTTTTAGAGGGAAGTTCTGGTGGTATCTATCGTCCATAGGGAGCGGAGCCACTAATCCAAAGGTCACGTCTCTCTAGTAATTCCATTCCACCAGCAGTTCCAAGGGAGGAGAGATGGGCAGTCTTCTTTTGTGGGATTTGTTGTGGTGGTTTTAGGTACCATGGCGCTGACTATGACTCATAACGACCGATGAACAATGGATCTGAACCCACCCTATGCAGTGCCATCCTCCCCGTCTCTGACACACTTGACCTCACCGATACAGTCACCATCAATCAATACAGTCAATCCATCATGTTGATGGTCTTCTCCTCCTTTCCAAGCATGATGCCCTTCTCCAATGACTGGCCCCTCTTAACAATATGCCCAAAGTATGTGAGATGAAGTCCCATCACTGTCCTTGCATCCAAGGTGTTCCTTGGTTGAACCTTTTCCAGGTCATATTTATTTGCCCACTTGGTAGTAAGTGAGATAGCCTTGGCAACCCACTGTAGAGTCAGCTGGGAGTCGAAATGGACTGAATGGCAATGAGGAAGGATCTTTAAGGCAGCAGGTTACCATGCCTTTCCTTAAGGAGCCACTGGGCATGTTTGAACCACCATCCAGGCTGGCAGTTGAGAGTTTAATACATTGTGTCACCAGATTCCTTTAGCTCATGGCAAGGATTAGTGATGTCTTTGACGGTTGCACTGTTCAATGTGGTAGCACATGACCACTGAAGTGTAAATGAATTCAAATTGAATTCTTCAGCTCTTTTGGTGATGTTCCAAGCACGCAATAGCACATATGGTTGATGGCTTCCATACGGGATAGCTCAAATACAGGATATTTTCATCATTGTAGAAAGTTCTGTATCCTGGGCTTCTGCTGTGGGTCTGCGAGCTTTGCCCTGTGTCCTGAAGATGACGGAGACTGTACAATGCATGAGGTACGACCAGGTTTTCATTTTATAAAAATCATGCTCAAGGAAATATTGGAGGAGCCCAGCAGGCAGGTGGCTAAGAGGGATTGCAAGTAGTCATGAGAAAGGACAAGGACCTGGACAAACCGTGACTGTGAGTCAGAGGAGAGACTCGAACTCACTGTCCTGATTCGTAGTGACCCTGCACTGGGCTTCTGAGGCTGTAAATCTCAATGCGAGGAGACGGTTCCTCTTTCTCCCTTGGTGCTGCTGGTGGATTCCAATGCTAGCAATGGGCAGCCTTTGGGTTAGCAGCACAGTTCACAATGGTCAATGCTATTGGAGCCCTCTTGGACAGGGAACAGACTCTGAATGCAACGTAGGCAATGAATTTGACAGAGGGACACAGACTGACACTGATGTGTGGTGAGCATCACCTATCAGTTCTTAGCTTCTGACTAAGTCTTATTTGCGATGATAGTGCTTGGCTCACCTTCTATACACTTGCCTTCTCTTTCTTGGCAATTTCTGGAGTCTTTGGGTTTCTGGTACCCTTCTGAAAGCAAGAGACTGAGGATGGAGGGAAAATAGGAGTGCTAATTCCACCCCCCCCCCACAGGCCCCAAACAAGGATTTCTGTCCTGGGGTCCTAGGATTTCTGTCTGCCCCATGAAGACACAGAGGCTGAAACAATCGGCAGAAGCCTATCAGAGATCGTACGGTTGGCGCAGACTCAGGCCTATCAAGGTTCCGAGCTATTGCTCATAGGGTTGCTAGGAGACAGAGATGACATGAAAGCATCTAACAGAAGCAATAATAAATGCTTTCAGGCCTCATCTTCCTGTTTTCTACTCAGGAAGACCTTATCTGTCACTCAGACTTCAGCCCCAATTCCAGTTGTGTCTGTTCTAATTTATGATGATGCCGGATATGTCAGAAGTAGAGTTGTGCTCCATAGGGCTTCCAGTGGTGGTTTGTCAGAAGTAGATTGCCAGGCCTTTCCTCCTAGGCACCTCTGGTTAGGCTAGACTTACCACACTTGTGATTGGCAGTGTTAATTATTCCCACCACAAGGGGACTTCAGCCCAAATCTGTTGTTAAGGGCTGTTGAGTAGGTTCCCAACCACAGCGACCTTACCTGCCTCAGAACGAAACCATGCCTGCTATGGCCTCCTCCTCCTCACTCCTGCCAGCTCAGGCCTCCTCCTCCTCCTCCCCCCTGCCTGCTCTGGCCTCCTCCTCCTCCTCCTCCTCCTCCCTGCCAGTTCAGGCCTCCTCCTCCTCCCCCTTGCCTGCTCTGGACTCCTCCAGCCTCCTCCCCCTCCTCCTCCTCTCATCCCTGCCTGCTCTGGCCTCCTCCTCCTCCTCCTCACCCCTGTCTGCTCAGGCCTCCTCCTCTTCCTCACCCCTGTCTGCTCAGACCTCCTCCTCCTCCTCCCCCCTGCCTGCTCTGGCCTCCTCATCCTCACCCCTGCCAGCTCAGGCCTCCTCCTCCTCCTCACCCCTGTCTGTTCTGGCCTCCTCCTCTTCATCCCTGCCTGCTCTGGCCTCCTCCTCCTCCTCATCCCTGCCTGCTCAGGCCTCCTCCTCCTCCTCACCCCTGTCTGCTCTGGCCTCCTCCTCTTCAACCCTGCCTGCTCAGGCCTCCTCCTCCTCGCTTCTGCTGTGTTCAAGTCCACTGTTGCCGACACCTTGTCAATCCTTCTCATGGACATTGTTCCTAGTTTTTCTTGAACTTCTAGTTTTTTAGGCATGATGTCTTTCTCTAAGAACTGTCCTTTCTTGATAACAAGCCCAGTTCTGGGGGAACAGTACAACCCTTCTCCGTTCTACATGCTAGCAATGCCATGCCATCCTCACCACGCCTCCCTCAGCTTTGCATTTCCTGACTTGAATGTTTGTGAATCCATGGGCTGTTGTCAGAGGATTCACTTTCCATTTTTGGACCCAATCAGGACTGTTCCTTTCTTTCTTTTCTTTTTCTTTTCTTTTTTTTTAGGGAGAAAGAGGAGGGAGCCAGTGTGTGACAAGGTGCCCACCAAGAACACGACAGTTCTACAGTACAGCAGAAAGAGACTAAACAATGAAACAACCTTGCAAGGACACTTCTGGGAACACCTTTTAGACTTCCCAAACAAGCAAAGACCAGGGTGTATGTTCAGTGCCAGGTCTGTCATGTGCCAGCCTCCACTCTTTAGATAAGATTGTTTTCGGCCCTCCCCGGATTGCCCTGGGTGCTATTCTTACTTCATTGAGTACATTCTGACTCACAGGGACTCAGCCACCCCGTAGGACAGCATACAGCTAGGTTTCCTATGTGCCAATCTTTACGGAGCAGACGTTCTCTGATGGAGTGGCTGATGGCTTGAACTGCTAACCTTTCAGTTAAGAGCCAAATACTCATGCACAATGCTAACAGGATTCCTTAAAGGTGAGTATAATGACCTCCTTGAGCATACGGAGGTTCACCTGAATCCAGAGGGATCTACCCATTGTTCCTGTTGCTGGTTTGTGAATTAGAACTCAGGTCTTTAAATTCCGTATGATTTTCACTCCTGCTCTTATCCACTCAGAGACAGGCGTGGGAAAGCCCATTGCATTGGGAGTTTTCATGACTTCTGCTCCACGGGAAAGACCTCTGGTTGCACAGTGTTATGAGTTGTGCTACTAACCTAAGGGTTAGTAGGGTTGGTTCAAATCTGACAGCTTGCCCAAAGGCAAAAGATGGACAGTCTCCTCCAGCAAGAATTGAAGGTCTCAAAACCCAAACTGAGGGTCACTACAAATCAGAATGGGGAGCTCTGGTGGCCTAATGGGGAAGGTGTTTTGATGCCAGCCAAAGCAAGCAGCTGGGTGGATTTTTTTAAAATTTTATTTTATTAATTTTAATGAACATTTATAGAGATTTTGGATTTCCATTCATTCATTGTTGCACTTTTCTCCCTGCCCAGCCCCCACCCCCCAGTTCGTTCTTCTCTTTGAAAAGTAAAAGAAAAATACTTTCTTTGGTATGCAATTCCCCCCGCACCCCCCGCACCATCCCCGAGTGCACTCCACTATACAACCTTAATTCTGGACTCTTGTGATAACCATAATACCCTATCATATATTGCTTTTAAATTGTTCTCGCCCTCATCTGTTTCAATGCAGTATACATAATTTATCCCATCTTTCTCAGTCTTAGCCCAACCCTGATGTCAGTTCCATTCTACAGCAGTGGCACCACACAGTGTTTGTCTTTTTTGTGACTGAGATATTTCACTCAGCATAATGTCCTCCAGGGTCACACATTTTGAATAATATTGCATGAATTCCTTGTTTTTCAATGCAGTATAATATTCCATTGTGTGAATATACCACAGCTTCTCTATCCATTCGTTTGTTGATGGGCACTTGGGTTGTTTCAACTCTTTGCTATTGTGAACAAAGCCACGATAAACATGGGTGTGCCTATATCTGCTTGGATGTCAGTTATGGTCTCTTCGGGGTATATTCCCAGCAGTAGAATTGCTGGGTCAAATGGTATCTCTATTTGCAACTTTTTGAGAAAGCGCCACACTGCTTTCCACAGTGGTTGCACCATTTTACACTCCCACCAACAGTGAATAAGGGTTCCAGTTTCTCCACAACCTCGCCAGTATTTGTTGTTTGTTGTTCCGTTAATTTGCTATCCTGACTGGGGTGAGATGATATCTCATAGTTGTTTTAAGCAAGCAGTTTGAATGCACCAGCTACTCCTCAGGAGAAAGATAGGCACTCTCCTCCCATGAGATATACAGCCTCTGAAAACCCACTGGGGGTTCTGCTATGATTCAGGTCCAACTCGAGAGCAGAACAGAGTCGATAGCAGTGGGGCACCCCCACAGGTGGGAAAAACAGGAAGTGGGACAGTGAGGCAGATCCGAGCTCATCCTGACCAGCTTGCTCTTAAAATGGGGAAGGTTTAATTCAATGCTTGCGTGGAGCAGGATGCCTCCATTACGGTGTTTGTAAAAAGTAAGAGCAGAGGAAGGAAAGGAGGTACATGTGATGCATTTGAAGGGGAATAAAAAGATAAGTAACAGAGTGAGGTTGGCACACTTTAACAATTGGCTGTGTTGGACTACATGGTTCCAAGGGGGGGGGGGAGGTCTAACTACATACATATGTTCACTCTTCGATGAAGAATCCCTAGCGAGATGGATTGTCACAGTGGCTGTGCCAATGGATTTGAGCTTGGAGGAGGCTGTGAGGAAGGCCCAGGACCGAGCAGGGTTCCAGGCTGCTGCACACCAGGTCATTGTGATTGTAGCAGACTCCATGCACCCCTCAAGAGTGATATTGGGGGCAGATCTTTACTTGGCAACTCTTTAGAGTTTCTAGAAATGGTGAGGGCGAAGGAGATGTGTGTGTGTGTGTGAGCAGAGAGCATGAGTCTAAGCATCATGTCAGGTTGGCCTTTTTGCCCAGAGAACTTTCCTCCTATCAGGAGCTCTAAATTCTGAGTAGGAAGAGAGGGCGGAAAAACAAACAGGAAGGTGTGTATTAGCAGACAGGAGCCTGGGAGGAGCCTCTGAATGAAACTCCCTCTTGGAAGATAAGGCTTCCTGCTCTGGCCAGTCACTGAGACAGATATTAATTTTACAAGCAGGAAAAGCTCTGGGAGTCTGAAGAGTTTTGTTGACAGATA